>NW_024426774.1:35751137-35881711 GCF_017311325.1 Ursus maritimus | reverse complement strand
AGGCGCCCCGACAGCTGGCGCTGAGTCAGGTCACCAGACGGAGGGCCCCAGCGCACAGAACACAGCGCCAGCTCGCTTCCCGACAAAAACAAAGCTCCTGCTCTGAGCCAAGGGCAGAATTGATGATTCTCAACGATCCGGGGGTTGAACGGTCCGTTCAACCCAAAGGGCCTTAGAGTCAGTCGTCTGTTCCTTCAAAAGACTCCCTCGTTCTTCGCTCTGAATTCATGCTCTGAAATCTGGGCTTGGTGACCTCGGTCTTTCTTTCTCTCTTGAACATTGTTAAAAACAGATGGATGATAAAACATAGAAAACAGGCGAAACAGGAATGCTCCATGCTTCCTGTACTTTCAAAAATGGAACAAGGCAAAGACAGAGAACCTCGGTAGAGTCAAACCAGCGTTCAGAGACCATCAACGCCCCGTGCCTGTTGCAAAGGTCTCGAAAAACTTTAAAACCAGAACAAGGGGGCAGGTGCTTATCACGATAAAGACTATCTCACTTAAAGCATCACACTTATTGATAAACATCCGAAGCTTTCCAGCTGTTACCTTTGAGAGTCAGGACATGAAAAGGAGTAAAGAAGGGGGTGAACACCGATCGCCATTGGCCTTGGGGGGGGGGGGGCATCACCTGCGGGCTGTGTGTTACCTCGGCATAGCCTTGTCTAACCTGACTCGCATCACCTGCACAGAACAAAGGAGAACATTAAGAAGATAATGAGGGTTATCTCCAGGGACGGGCTTATGGATCATTTCTAATTTTATTTTTTATACCTAATTTTTTTCTACAACGAGCACTGGTTTTTATCATTTTAAAAATTTTGCTGAAAGGCAGCAGGGCGGCTGGGAGTCACGTGGCCGCCACAGCCTGGGTGGCTTCCAGGCTCGCCAGTGGGGCGCTGTGGCCACGGTGAAGACACAGCCACGGCCGCTCTCCCAGGGAGGCGGCCAGGCCGCGGCACCTTGGGGATTTCACCAAACAGATGACTCACTGGCCTGATTCAATGGATGCTTTTGACACAGCTGAATCCCCAGTCGCCCCTGGAGCTCGTTAATCCATGGGGGCTCCTTGGCCTCCACCCTACCAGGGCCTGACTGGGCCCGGCCCCAAACGCAGTTGCTGGGAAGAGAAGTTTTGTTTGTTTTCCTTCTTTCTCCCCCATTGTGGTCCTTCCCACGCAGGTTCTGGGGCACCGGGCAGTGACCTCCTGCCATCAGTCCCCTGCCTGCGCAGCACTGCAAGGCCACCCCACCCAGACCTGATTTCCTACACCCACCCTCCCTCCCTTAAAGAAAAAAAAGAAGCGGCAGCTGCTTATACACTTGATCTCAGCCAAAAGGCCGAGACGGGATAGGAAGTCGCTTTTACAGATGGTTTTGTGACTTGTGTGCGATTTACATTTGTGAAGTTCC
The DNA here is from genome assembly GCF_017311325.1 of Ursus maritimus. Classification (NCBI taxonomy): domain Eukaryota; kingdom Metazoa; phylum Chordata; class Mammalia; order Carnivora; family Ursidae; genus Ursus; species Ursus maritimus. The sequence continues at coordinate 35,880,296 of NW_024426774.1, read as the reverse complement.
TCACAGTTTGCAAAGCTAAGTCTGCTTCAAAGACTACTACTGGCTGGGAGCAACCCTGGGAAGGCCTGGAAGGTCTCTCTTTCATAGATGAAAATATATAGGATGCAAGTCTAGCGACATTCCCCACACCATGCAGCTTAGGAGTGATAGAGCCAAAATGGGAACCCCAGTGACTTCCGTCCCAGAGCTACCACCCCCAACCCCCAAGCCCCTCGGCTGTACGTGCCCCAGTGGACCGTTTTAGGTCCTGTCTCATATGTTCTTCACACATCCCTGTGTGGTGAATGGTTTTCTTGATTAATTTGCACTAGAAATTGTTGACTCTATGACCCAAGCAAAATATCCCACAGGAGCAGCCTTCTGACTCCTGAGCAAGCGTCAGGTGAGGGAGCATGGCAGTGGGGGCGGGAAATGGGGAGGGAGTTCAGGAAACATCCCTGACTGCACTGAGCCAGGCGAGGAACTGCCTCCCTTTTGTACAAGGTGGCCAGGGACCTGACAGCTGGGAGAGGGTTCTCTGGGTCACAGCTGCCCCAGGGGACATGGGAGGGCCACATTTTGAAGTGGGGGAGAGGAGACCAGTGCCAAGGCCTCTGCCAGGTGCCTTGGGGTGGTGCCATGGGGCTCCGGTAAGTAGAGAAAGAAGGTCAGAGTATGTGGAGGAAAAGGGGGCCTGGGTTCCACTTGGCCACTGGGCAGCCAAGTGCGTCAAATTGGCTGTTGGGCCCGGGCACAGCTGTCCTGTGTTTCTGGTGACATTTTCCAGAGCCCTTCCCAGCAGTGGACAATGGGCACCAACCTCCCAAGCCTCATTATGGTGAGATGTGCTCACCTGGCCAGTCACAATGGAAAAACCTTCAAAGACCAAGCACAGTAGGGCTGAATCCTGGGGCGGCGGGGAGGGCGAGGGCAAGGTTTCGGGCAGACTTGCTGAGGGAAGGTCTCGAAACCCTGGCCCATCCCTGCCTCCAATCTCACTGGGGTGAAGCTAACTGAACAAATAAGTGTAAGAAAGAACTTTGTGAGCGCAGAAATAAACTCATGCACTTATGTTCAGTTAATTTATGACAAAGGTGAGAACACACAATGGGGGAAGAACAGTCCCTTAATAAATGCTATTGGAAAAATGGGACAGCCACATGCAAAAGGATGAAACTGGACCTCTATCTTATACCATCCACAAAAACGAACTCAAATTGGATTAAAGACTTGAACATAAGACCTGAAACCGTGAAACTCCTAGAAGACAACATAGGGGATAAGCTTCTTGACATCATTCTTGGCAACAATTTTTTGTATTTGACACCCAAAGCAAAGGCAACACAAGTGAAAATAAACAAGCGGACTACATCGAACTAAAAAAGTGTCAGCATGGCAAAGAAAACCATCAACAACATGAAAGGCAACCTATAAAACTGGAGAAAATACTTGCAAATCATATATCTGATAATGGTTTAATATCCAAAATACGTACAAAGAAATAAAATCTTTTTTTTTTAAGATTTTATTTATTTATTTGACAGAGATAGAGACAGCCAGCGAGAGAGGGAACACAAGCAGGGGGAGCGGGAGAGGAAGAAGCAGGCTCATAGCAGAGGAGCCTGATGTGGGGCTCGATCCCAGAACGCCAGGATCACGCCCTGAGCCGAAGGCAGATGCTTAACCACTGCGCTACCCAGGTGCCCCTAAAATCTTTTTTTTTTTTTTTAAAGATTTTTACTTATTTATTTCAGAGAGAGAGCACACACGAGCTGGGGAGACAGGCAAAGGGAGAGAGAGAGAGAGAGAAGCAGGCTCCCCACTGAGCAGGGAGCCCCACGTGGGGCTCGATCCCAGGACCCTGGGATCAGGACCTGAGCTGAAGGCAGACGTTTAACCGACTGAGCCACCCAGGTGCCCCTAAATAAATAAAATCTTAAAAAAAAAACAAAAACCCACAATGAGATCACCTCACACCTGCAGAATGGCTGGTATCAAAAGGACAAGAAATAACAAGTGTTGGTGAGGATGTGGAGAAAAGGGAACCCTTGTTCAGTCTTGGTGGGAATGCAAATTGGTGCAGCCACTGTGGAAAACAGTGTCTGAGATTCCTCAAAAAACGCAAAATGGAACTACCATTTGATCCAGCATTTCTACTTCTGGGGATATATTTAAAGGAAACAAAATCACTCTCTCGGAAAGACATCTGCACCTCCGTGTTTGTTGTAGCATTTTTCACACTAGCCAAGATATGGAAGCAACCTCAGTGCCCCACAATGGATGAAAGGATAAAAAAAAAGTGGTATATATAAACAATGGAAGGGAATATTATGCAGCCATAAAGAAGAAACGCTTGCTATTTGAGACGATATGGCTAGACCTTGGGGGCATTATGCTAAGTGAAATAAGTTGGACAAAGATATGAACACACTTATATGTGAAATCTAAAATACCAAACCACAGATACAGCAAACAGATTGGCGGGTGCCTGAGTCAAGGGGTTGGGGGGTGGAGGAAAGGTAGGAAAGATGTCAAAAGGTATAAACTTCCAGTTATAAGATAAATAAGTTCTGGGGATGTGCTGTAGAGCATAGGGACTGCAGTTAACTGCACTGTATTGTACATTTGAAAGTTGCGGAGAGAATAGGTCTTAAAAGTTCTCATCACAGGGGTGCCTGGGTGGCTCAGTCGTTAAGCGTCTGCCTTCGGCTCAGGGCGTGATCCCAGAGTCCTGGGATTGAGCCCTGCATCAGGCTCCTCTGCTGGGAGCCTGCTTCTTCCTCTCCCACTCCCCCTGCCTGTGTTTCCTCTCTCGCTGGCTGTCTCTCTCTCTGTCAAATAAATAAGTAAAATCTTAAAAAAAAAAAAAGTTCTCATCACAAGAGAAAAACAACTTGTAACTATGCAAGGTGATGTTAACTAAACGTACTGTGGTGAGTATTTCACAATATATCATATATTGATATAGCTGTCAATTATATTTCAATAAAACTGGAAAAAAATAAAAGAAAGTTCCCAAGATTAGAAAAGAAAAGAAAAAAGAAGAGAAAAGAAAAGAAAAAAGAAAAGAAAAGATCCTTGTGCTCTTGGCAAGCCAGGGTGCTGGAGTCAGGGCCAGGGAGGGTGCCAGGGAACGCAGAGAATTCTGGCCTTTTGATATGAGGCCTGATGGATCTGTACGGCAATTGCTACTAACATGGGATTCCTTGCTCCCAAAGGGCTAGAAATGGATCCCTCGAGAGCCATGCTCAGAACCCGGCGCCTGGAGTGGGACTTCGGCCCAGGCATTCTGGGTTCATCTGCAGAGCTGGGTGCTGAGGCGGGCATCCTTACAGACCAAGTCAAGTGCTCAAGACGTCTGTATCATGGGAGCAAAACACGTCATTGGAGGGGACTAAGGAGCTCCATGCTTCCCTTGCCAAACTGCGAAAGCTTCATCCTTTTACTTGATCGTAAAAATAAAGCACATTCCCTGCCAAACAACTCAAAATCCTGAAAACACATCAAAACAAAGAACAAGTCCCATGATCAGAGACAACCACTGTTAACTTCCTGTTTGTTTTTAGCTTCTGGATCAGACACACACTCACATGCCCACAAGCATCATCTTGCATACCCTGGACCACAGAAGGCCGGTTCTAGATCAGCTCTTCGTTCTCCAAACCTGGGCGTGGCGTCGTTTCCATGTCAACCAGCATAGCCACTCGTAGGACCCTGGACCTCGATTTCACTTCTGACCTCTGTGCTCTTTTCAGTCTGGGGAAGGGGCTCCATTTGTCAGCCCGCCTCCCCTCCCACACCCCCCACCCTCTCCTGCTCCGGGCCACGAGGAGCAGTGGCATGGGAGACAAGTCAGTTCTCCTTTGTCCATGTAGCCCTTGGCAAGGTTGGTCCGAGGGGGCTGCGAGGGCCTCCGGGGCTGGGGGACAGGAAGCAGGCCCGACACTCCGTGTCACCCACCTGCACTGCCACAGCAACAGCTGGCTTGGGCCTGCCCCTGCCCATCTCAAGCTCTCAGACCCCAACCATAAAAAGCCACCATGGGCTCCATGTTCCCTTTCACAGCCAACCTCCCATTCCGGTGGGAAGGCTCATGGAAGCCATGCCTGGGCAAAGGTCAAATCCAGACAGGGCTGGCATGCGGAGGGCTCCATGCAGGGAAGGAAAGACATACCCCAGAGGCTGAAGAAGTCACCGCTCAGGGCCCCAACTTTCATGGGCCTCTTCCAGGGCCCTCAAGGGGCCCTCGTTTTTAATATTTTTCTTGAAGAGATCCCCTCAACTGGTGTAAGTTTCCATCCTTTCAAAACCTGGCTCCACGCCTGGCTTATGCCATTGACAATAAATATTGCAAAATAGTTTGTTTCTTTGAGTTAATAACCTTCTTTGAAATGGAACCAAGAAGAGACATGCAGCGAAACTCTTCCACCTTTGAGGAGAAAAGACCAGGATTTGTGGGGTCTGTGATCAAAGCCTTCAAAGGGGTAGACACTTCATGTCACTCAAGGCCGATGGCAGCATCTGCAGAGAAGATATGAGCCAGTGATGGAAATAGCAACAGAAGTCACCCCACCTAGCTGTTCCCAAGCTGGGGTGGAGGTGGCATAGATGGTTCCGGAACACACAGGCCAGTGTTAAGAGCTGGGAGGGTGGAGGCATTGGCCCAAAGGCTCTTGGAAGTAACGCAGCCACAGAACTGCGCTCCACGCATCCTGCCATCCGCAGGGAAATCTTGCCCACCTTCCCCTCAACTCGTTCTCTCATAATATTTACTCCAGAGGATCTAAAGGACACTTCTCGGAGCTACGACAGTCCCCTTTCTCTGAGACTAACGAGTGGCTTGGGAGATGTGGGCCTCTAGAGGCATTTTATACCTCAAGACCCTACCTGCCGGGCCAGGGGTGGACACAGACAAAGATGTTATGTGCCCCCTGCCCCAGTTCACCCCGTCACCATGCCAGAACCCAGTAGGCCTGACCCCTGCCACTACACCAGGCCTCCCGGCCACTTGGGTTCAATTTATAAATGCAATTCAAGACCCAGAGCTGGCTCTCAAGGCACCTAAGGGCATGGGTGAAACTCCAGTGTGTGCATGGCGGGGCGGGGGGGGGGGGGGGGGGCTTAAGGCTCTTGTTCTCATGTGACCTGGCTCGATGGTCTTCCTTACAATGGCAGTCTCGATACAGCGACAATTCCCAAGAGCCACCTCGGTGACAGTAGCTCCCGAGACCCCTCCAGGTGGCCACGGATGACCCCTCAGGCATCAGAGGGGCCGTCTCTTGAGCTGGTTTCTTCTAAGCCACAGCTATGTGTCCTGTCAGCATTTTGTTAATGGGAACACAGATGTTTTGATGCCTTTAGGTCTAGGAAAGGACAGAGCAGCCTTGCCAAATGTGTGCCTGCTAGCCAAGGCTCGAAGCCCTCCACGTCTGAGTCATGTCGGAGTCGTGCATGTTTTCTCTCCAGAAGTTATTTTAATTTTAAACCAAGTCAGAAGCGGGTTATAACTCCTTCGACTTCTCTCATCCCGGTGACCTCTACCCAGCCCCCAAGAAGAGGAGAGAAAGTGGACGCTTCTAGGGGAAGTGAGAGAATTTGGCTTGGGGACTTGCCCAAGGCCCTTGTATTGGTCAGGGTTCTCTGGAGAAACAGAACCAACGGAATGCAGTTGTGTGTGTGCACATCCTACTGAGGGAGACAGAGGGTGAGAGGCGGATTCATTTTAAGGAACTGGCTCATGCAGTTATGAGGGCTGAGAAGTCAAAATCTGCAAAGCGTGTGGCTGGCTGAAGACCCGGGGAAGAGCTGACGTAGTGTGGATCCGAAGGCAGTTTGGAGGCAGAACTCCCTCCATCTTGGGGGATCCCGGTCTTTCGGCTGGGGCCCACCCACATTATGAAAGGCAGTCTGCTTTACTCAAAGTCTATGGGTTTGATGCTAATCACATCTAAGAAAAATGACTTTACAGCAACATCTAGATTCTAGGTGTTTGACCAAATATTTGGGTGCCATGGCCTAGCCAAGTTGCACACATAAAATTAGCCACCACAGTCCACCAGCTGGAGCCTCCTTTTGGGGTCCTGGACCCCTGGGGTGCTCAGGGCATCTTGGGTTTTTATGCTGGCCCTCCCTAATTCTATACTTACACCCCAACCCCCTTTCTTGTGTAACTTTTACAACGACCACGGGAGTGATGACAACAGAGGGGGCCCAGAGCAAGCCCTGTCACCACGCCTCATACAAGGAACTCATCAGATGCTCCCAGCAACGCCAGGATGGGGGCACATTATTACGCCCACTTCACAGGCCACGGTGACACGTCCAGGATTTAACCCCCAGCATGCTATCTCCAGACCCTGATGCGATGGGATGGCTGGGTCTGCTCTAAAGACGGGGTCCACCTCTGCCCATCTCCTGACCCTCTTGGTTTACAGCGCCCATCTCCTGACCCCCTTGGTTTACAGCGCCCCCTGCTGGCCCTGCTGGTTACCTTCTGGACACCCTCTCAGCCCACCTCTGCCCTGGCCACTAGGCCGGTGTGAGAGCAGAACACAAGTTATAGATAACTTGGAATCTGCATCACTGAGCGTAGGATCTGAGCTCACACTAGATGAACCAACCAACAAATGGATAAATGAGGAGTGAAGGAATGAAGTAAGTGTGAGGCCAGGACAGTCGTGTTCATCTCATTACCCAGGACCCCCTTAATCTTTCACAGGCTTGCTGCCCAGGTAACTTTCGCCCAGTCGCCGCCTTCACCTGCAGACCTGGTTGTGTCTTACCAGCACCGGCATTATCTTTAGCAAACACAGTGCCCAGCCCAGCGGGGAGCTTAGTTCACACACACGCATGTGCATGCCCCCCCTACACACCACACACACACACACACACGCACGCACAGAGCTGTGCTGCACAACCAGCCCCGGTCTCCTGCTGGTACGAGGGCCCTCCTCTCACCTCTCTCCACAACTTGAGGACCTCAGAGCCTCAGAAATGGGACACGTTATGCCAAATTTAATATAGTGCACCTTTTCATTCATTCATGTATTCACGATTCCACAGATACTTACCTCATCCCCTACTTCAGGTCAGGCACTGCTGTAGGAGACAGAACCCTCTTTATCTCGGCTAGTCCTCCTTGCAGCCCGATTAGGTGGGCACCATTATCTCCATTTTACAGCTAGAGAAACTGAGGCTAAGGGACACCCAGCTGGTGGATGGCATGGCTACCTTGCGCGCCACGCCGCGTCTAGCCCATCGATTCGGAAGGCATGTTCTGCCTCTTTCTTCAGCTTATGGGAACCGGGATGAGGGTCTCAGAGAAGCCCCCCACCCCCGTCTGCTGGTGGCCCCTCTCGGCCCCCCAGGCTTTCCCCGACACACACATAGACCCTTCCAGGAATGTGCACACTGGGCTGTTGTTTGCTTCGGTGTGTGGCACACACGTGTGTGCGTGTTCACACATGACCCGAGAGTTCTGTGACTTATGAAAATTGACAACTGGGTTTTACCGGAAAACCGTGTCTGCTGTGGTTGACTTTGAAGAGGGGGAGGAGGGAGGGCCTGATTCCGGCCGGAAGCCTCAGCAAAGCTAACGGGACCGACAAAATGTCTGCTTTGAGCTTGGGCATGATGGGAGATTCGGAGTCTTGGGAGTCGTTATTCTTAGAGTAAGGACTAGCCTGGATGGTTGTGAAGGCTAAATAAAAGATGTGCTATGCTTCCAGATCTTCCTACACTCTCCAGCGAACCGTCCCAGGTGTTTCTGGGTGGGCAGGCACTGGTGAGATGGACATGATCCCGGCCCGGCCCATGGCATGTGTCCCACCTGCTCTCCCCGTGTCCTCCCCTGCCCCCTGTGATCCATGCTTCCCACGGTCAGAGGTCAGAGGCCAGACTGCATCCCTTCCTTGCTTAAAGCCCCCCGTGGCTCCCCACGGATGGGAATAAGGCCAACCCCTACTGTGGGGAGCTGAGAGAGCGTGTTCTTTCCCTAGTGCTGGTGAAACAAATCAACATAAACTCGGCAGCTGAAAGCAACGCGAATTTATTATCTCATAGTTCCGTAGGTCAGAAGTCCGACATGGGTCTCGCTGGGCTCACATCAAGGTCAGTTCCCAGGTTTCGGGGATGAGAATATAGACGTCTTTGGGGGCTGTTCCTGTGCCTACAGAGCCGTGTGTGATCAAGACCCACCATCGCCAGCCGTGCCCAGATCGAGCGCCCTCCTCTGTCCAAGGAACTCCGGTATTTGGACCTCCTCTGTGTCTCTCCATACGCCTCAGCAAGCTGGTTTCCACCCTAGGGCCTTTGCACTGGCTGTTTCCTCTGCTCAGAGTAGTCTGCCCCTGGTCCTCAGAAGTCGGGTTCTGGGGCTCCTGGGTGGCACAGTGGTTAAGCGTCTGCCTTCGGCTCAGGGCGTGATCCTGGCGTTGTGGGATCGAGCCCCACATCAGGCTCCTCCGCTATGAGCCTGCTTCTTCCTCTCCCACTCCCCCTGCTTGTGTTCCCTCTCTCGCTAGCTGTCTCTAACTGTCAAATAAATAAAATCTTAAAAAAAAAAAAAAAAAAAAAAGTCGGGTCCTGTCCTTCCACTTTCACGGAGAAGTGCCCTTCTCAGAGAGTACCTGCCTGCTTCGTGGAAGGAAGCCTCGGAGCCTTCCTTCCAAACAGCGCCCTGTTTCAGTTGTCTGCCTTTGGATACTTCCCACGTTTATCTTGTTTTTCTCTTCTTGCTCAGTAAGCTACGTGACAGCAGGGCCTGTCCCTGCCTCAGCTTCCCCTCCCCTACCCCGTACCGAGCACTTACTATGAACATGTTCTCTGAATGTCGTTCACTTTCTCCTTACTACAATCCTATGAGATGCGTGTGTCTCTTATCCTCACTGTTCATTGGAGGAAATGGATTCATTAAAGGCAGGACCTTGCCCCAGAGCACTCAGCCAGGAAGAGTGGGAGCCAAGACACCGACCAGGTACTGTCAGTCTTTTCTACTTGCTGTACTGCCTCGGGCCCTGCTGCGTCCCCCGGCCTAGTACAGCACCCGGCCCGCAGCAGGATGGGCTCTCAGGACACAGTGGTTGAATGAGCACATTATCTTACTTGTTAGCTTCCTTCTGGGAGGGTAAAATCTTGAATCCTGCAATCAGACAAAAGGCCTAAATCACAGGAGCCCCTGAGGTCATACGGACATGTTCAGCTGATTCTAACTTGTTTGTATGTTTTCTCACTACAGTGTAAATGACTGATGCTTCTCTGGAAGCAGCTTTTCTTTGTTTCTTTAACTCTGTGGTGCTTTCCCTTTCTTCAGAGAAGCTGGGAAGCATCGATGCCCTTGGGTCCCTGGGCAGTGAGCCCAGTTACAGCTGATGCTCTCTGACCCCAGCCCCTCCTGCAAAGATGAGGGACACAGCCCAGGTGTGCAGAGGGATGGGTTCCTCCTGGGCTTGCAGGGTACCTCCTCTTGAGGGTCGAGAGGTACTTTAATCTCCAGCATAAAGAGAAATGTCTGAGTCACTGGCCGATCCAGAGGGCAGCAGTGCGGCCAACGTGCAGCTTGGGGACTTTGGGGTGCCTAGGGCTGCCGCTAGCCTCTCCCCAGCCCTCCCCAGTCTTTGATGTACACAGTTGTCAGGTTTCAACCTTACTCAGAAACCCAAGCCCAGGATGAGCGCCTTGGGCCTTGCTTCCCATTTAGCTGCCTCCTGAGGGAGATTCAGCCGCCCAGACTGCCAGAGGGGCACACGTTTTTCTGCACACAGGGAAAATAAATGATTACTTTCTTGACTATAGATTTCACCTACTGAAATGGGTAGATTTGGATCCTGTCAAAGTATAGGGACTTATCTTTTCTTTTGTGAAAATGTAATGGCCTAATTTTGGGACCTAGGCAGTTACTGAAAAGCAATGGAAGACTCTGGTGGAGGGTTTGAAAGGATGTAAAAGTTCTACCCACCCATGGAGTCTGGCCCGATGTCTACAGGGCCCTTGGGGCTGCATGAGCCTGGAGAAGGTTGGCAGCAGTCCAGCAGCCCCATCATTGTCCCCGCAGAACAAGAGAGTGACCGGCACGGTCAGGCTTCTGTCAACAGTCTGGAAACGACCCCTCCTCTGGGGACATCTGGAGTACGGGCAGCTGGCTGCGAGGCAGGGCTGGGTGGCCACGGAGGTAGTGCCGGCACCCAGATGGTGAGGGGAGCAGCTGCACAGGGTGAGATGGTCTGGTCTGCCTGGAATCAAGTGTGGTGTCACACAGGATTGCTCCTCCGGGGTGAGCAGGTCTGGCAGGGCAGCGGTTCCCAGCTAAAAGACTCCAGGCGACCCAAGATAGCACGGTGCTGCGAGGTCACACTGTCCTTCCCTGGCAGGCACACCTCAGTCCTCGCTGTCCACACTGTCAATACCCACCACCCAAGGCGGGGGCCAGAAACTACCCTCAGGGAGCAAAGGGGCCTCCATCCTTCTCTGTAGTCAGGGCTGTTCTGGAGAGGACTTGAGCCCCATTCCTGAAGCTGCCAGGGAGAGGAGGACACTGCTGGAGAAGGCCCAAGGTGCCAGGAAGGCCTCTGTGTGCCCTGTCCTCACCCTGACTGCACGCGTTTGCCTGGACACAGGTGCCCGTGTGGAGTACATCTCTGGTCCCTCTGAGGGAAAGTTGGCAGAAACAGTCACAGTCCGCCCCCAACCCCCTCTCCGGCCATCCCCGGCATCTGCAAGGAGACTGTGCCGCTTTCCCCATAAAGATGGAGATGTGGGCGCCTGGGTGGCTCGGTCGGTTAAGTGTCTGCCTTCAGAGTGGGTCATGATCCCCAGGTCTTGGGATCAAGCTCCTTGTCAGGCTCCCTGCTGATCCGGGAGACTGCTTCTCCCTCTGTCCCTCCCCCCTGCTTGTGTTCTCTCTCATTCTCTTGTTCATGCTCGCTCTCTCTCTCGAATAAAGAAATAAAAAATCTTAAAAAAAAAAAAGATGGAAATCTGTTTTCCCACCTCCTGGATCTACTCTGGCCTTGACTTGCTTGTGCCTTGCTCTGGCCAACAGAATGTAGTGGAAGCGATAGGCCAGCCCCAAGGCTGGATCCAGGCTAACCATGTTGTCTAGTTTCTGTCTCTGATGTTTGGCCATCTAGGGCCTTGCTGACTTGGCACAGACTGCCCCTCTCAGGGCTAGCAAATTCCTAGAGGTAGCAAACGACTCAACACCCACCTCCCAGCACACCTTTGATATGCAAGCCAACCAGTCCAGAACCATTCCCCCTGCTTTATCTGGCTCTAGCACTTGCGAGGCACTAACAGCCCCCCAGCCTCCCCCTCCATCCTCCTCCAGTAGCCCCAGGGTCAGGCATCAGGCAAGTAGAGGCAGCCCTACACCATAGCCCTCTAAAAATAGTCAAGCCAATCCCAACTTGGTTAGCCCCCTTACCCTGTCTCATCCATTCCTTCCCCCAGAAACCCCAATAAAGGCTTTCTAGAAGTTCCTTCCCTGTCTCTGCCTGCTGTTCTCTCCTGAGGCCTCACGAGGTCTGGCATGCCCCATCCTTGTGGGAGCTCTTAGTAACAAACTATCCTTTCAATGGCGGCGGTCTCCTGACCTGCTGGCATCACCATACCTGGATAACCCCCAAATCCCAGGTTCATTTTTTAAAAAGATTTTATTTATTTGAGACACAGCGAAAGAGAGAGTGCACAAGGAAGGGCAGAGGGAGAAGCAGACACCCTGCTGAGCAGGGAGCCTGATGCGGGCCTCCATCCCAGGACCCTGAGATCATGTATTTTAGAGCAGGGTCTCAAGAAGTCTCGCGTGTTGTGCTCAGCTTCAGCCCTCTACCACCACAGCATGTGCAAAGGCCAGGCTAGCCTGCTGGAGGGAGAGTGGTTGTGTGCGGCAGAGCCGAGATACAGCACATGAGCCGCCCTAGACCAACCAGCCCCAGCTAACCTGGCAGCTGCCCGCAGATGAAGGAGGGGCCCAGCCCAGAGGGGCCAAGTCTGGAGCAGACCAACAGAACAGCCCAGCTGAGCCCAGCCCCAGTTGCCCCGCTGGTCTGCCAAATCCAGATCCAGAGCAGCTCTTTCAAAACCAAAAGCAGGGTCCCCGTCCGTTTTGATCCTGGCACCCGGGCCACTGAAGGCACCGAATACTTGTTTTGTGAAATACAGGTCCGTTCACCCCCACTCTCCACCCCCGCTATCTGAAAGTAGAGTGTTCCAAGGAAACCTTTTTGTAAGCCAAGGTGGCAGAAAGCAGAGATGCAATTACCATTAATTCATATGGAAATTAATTTGAGCTTTCCCAGACAAAGCCCAGATGCTCCCAGACCCAATTTAAAGCTCTGGCGGCGGAGGCTTAGAGGCTGAGTGCAGTTCCTGGGGAAGGCGCTGAGTGGCGCCACTCTCGCTGCTCTTGGTGCCGAAGCGGCTGTACCCGCTCGCTGCAAAACTAACGCTGATCGGTATTTTTGCTTTTCGCTTTTTTTCATAAAAGCGAAAATCCTCTTGGGATTTCCTTCGGCGAGTGAAAACAGGTACTAATGTAGGTCTTTCCTAAAAAGCGAAGTGGCGCCATGCAAACTCTCAAAAAGTGGGGAATACCTGTACCCCTATTTTAGATCTGGATGCTTCACGTGTGCCTGTCGCTTCAACCCATCCCCATGCATTCGTGCAGGCACCCCTGATCAGTCATGGTGTCCTTTCACTCTGAGCTCTGAAGCGACCAACAAGCCATCGCAACCTAGACAGGGGGCAGGCCCAGGCGATGGACCCGAAGCAGCAGCGCAGCTGACCTGGATAAGCTGACCCCGATCTGCGGGGATCTGCGGGCGACGGACAGGCTCGCTCGGGTTTTCCTTCCTTCACCCCTCATCTCATTCATCGCAGACCAAGGAATCCTTCTCGAATCCCCCTTCCCCGCCCTCCCCTGACTCAGTCACTAGGGGAGAGTGGATGGGGCAGCCGTCCTCCCCTCGCTTCTGCCTGTGGCCTTGCTCCCCACCGGAGGATTCCGCGGCCACTTTCCCGGGCACATCAAGCCCCCCATCCACAGCTTGGGGATAATGGGGCTACTGCTGACTGCTTTAAAGGGTTGGTGTAGAAAAAGGGTAATATCTACAGTAGGAAAGTGATTTGGGAATGCCTAACGACAGCAAATTAAAACATCATTTTGCTGGGGATGCGTTAAAAAAAACAAGGGAGTAAGCCAAGAAAGAGGAAGAGGTATGATCTATAAAACATAGACTGCAGCTCAGAAGAGCAGGCAGCCAAAGTCAGGGTCAGCGGGACTGGGGAGTACAGGCTCCAAGGGAAAGCAGCCCGGACAGAACATGGAATAGTAAAGAGCTTCTGGAAACCACTGTGCTTATGAATTTGACTGAGGGCAATGTGGGGAAAACTTCAGAACAACCAATGAGTTGCACAAGAAAGAAAGTTAATCATAGTAGCCTATTCGGCTCTGTGTGAACAATGGAACAAAGTGTCTATCTGTCATTACAGGAAATCGATCCTTTAGAAATGTGGAGTAATCTCCAGGGCATTCAAAAGCAATTGCTTTGAGAGACAAGGCTACAGATAAATGTTTTGAAAGCCACAAACTACCAAAACTCGCCCAAAGAAGAAAGCTAACCTAAATAGTTCTGTATCTGTCAAAGAAATTGAATTCATAACTCAAAACCTTCCAGAAAAGAAGCCTCCAGGCCCACATGATTTCTTTGGTAAATTCTACCAGACATTTCAAGAACTGACACAAATCCGACACAGTCTCTTCCAGAAAACAGAAGACAAGGGAACACTTCACTCATTTTATGAAGCCAGCACTACCCTGGTAACAGGACCCTGCAAAGACGGGCCCAGGGGTCAACAAACCTTACCTGAGGAGGGCCAGGGAGTACATACTTTCTTTTTTGAAGCCCATATGGTTTCTGTCGCAACCTCTCAACTCTGCAATTGTAGGGCAAAAAAGCAGCTGCAGAAATATGTAAATGAATAGATGTGGCCAGATTTGACCAGCAGTGGGCTGGATGTGGCCCAGGGGCCATAGTTTGCTGACCCCTACTGTACACCAATATCCCTCATGAAAACAGACAGAAACCCTCACAAAATATTAACGAATGCAATCCAGAAATATAGAGAAATATATATATGAATAGAGAAATAAAACCATAACCAGTTAGATTATCTGGGACTTCAAGGCTGGTTTCAAAATAGAAAATCAATCAAGGTCATCCACCTTTTTAACAGACTGAAGAAAAACCACTGGATCATATCAATTCAAGCAGAAAAAAAGTGACAAAATTCGACATCCATTCATAATATTCCATCAAACTATGATTTGAAAGAAATCTTAACTTGACAAATGGCATCTACAAAAAACCTATAGGTAGCATCACACTTAATGTTAAAAAAAAGAAACACAAAAAACTGAATGCTTTCTCCCTAAGTTCTAGAACAAGGCAAGGATGCTCACTTCCCTATTTAACATAGCACTGCAGGTTTCAGCCAGCGTAATAGGGCTAAATAAATAAACCAATGGTGCATAAATTAGAAAGGAAGAAATAAAACTGCCCATATTCACAGATGACACAATCGTTTATGTAAAAAATCTGAGAGAATCTACAAAAAAACAAAACAAAACAAAACAACCAACCTCCATAATAAGTGAGTTCCATAATGTCACAGGATACAGGGTCAACATAGAAAAATCCATTAGATTTCCGTATACTAGGAATATACCAGTGGAAATGAAAATTTAATAAAATAATACCATTTAAAAGAGTTCCAAAAATGAAATACTTAGCTATAAATCTAACAAAGCATGTTTATGTTGAAAATTTTTAAATGCTGATGAAAGAAATCAAAGATCTAGATAAATGGACAAACATATTATGTTCACAGATTGGAAGACTCAACATTGTCAAGATGCCAATTCACCCCTAATCGATCAATAGCATTAATGTAATCCCAATCAAAATTCCAGTAGGGTTTCTTGTCTATAGGAAATAGACAAGCTAATTCTAAAATTTTAATGGAAAGGCAAAGAAACTAGAATAGTCAAAACAATATTGGAAAAGAATAACAAAATCTTAACATCTACCTGATCTGAAATCTTACTATAGAATTGCAGTAATCAAGGTAGTGTGTTACTGGCAGAAATAGTCCCATACCTGTGTGACGAACTCATCTTTGTCAAAGTTGCTGTGATAATTCCAAGGCAATTCAACCATCTTCTCAACAATGATGTTGGAACAAAGTGATACCCAATATGAAACTCACACTTTGTGCAATCATTAACTCCGAATGGATCAGATATAAATGTAAAAATGCAACACTATACAACAAATTGGAAGAAAACACAGAAGAGAAATTTCAGGACCTGGAGTGGGGCAAAGAGTTCTCAGACTTGACACCAAAGGCATGATCCATAAAAATAAAAAAAAAAAATGATTAGTTTAGATTCACCAAAATTTAAAATGTTTGCTCTGGGGTGGACATTAAGACAAGCCACAGGCTGAGAGAAAATATTTGCAGTTCACATATCTGAAAAAGACTAGCAATGAGAATATATAAAGAACACTCACAACTGAACAATAAGAAATTAATCCATTTTTTAAACGGGCAGACACTTTACCCAGTAGACTGCTCATGGCAAATAAGCACATGAAAAGATTCTCAATATTATTAGTCATTAGGGAAATGGAAATCAAAACCACAATCAGATACCACTGCATACCTATCAGATGACTTGGAAACAAACCAACCAACCTGACAATATTAAGTGGGGAGGGTGTAGAGTAACAGAGTCGTTTTATCCACTGCTGGTGGGAAAGTCAAATGATACAACTAAGATGGAAGACAGTTTGGCAGTTTCTCACAAGGTGAAGTATATATTTACCATATGACCCTGCAATCTCACTCCTAGATATCTGCCCAAGAGAAGTGAATATATTCACACACACACAAAAGCTGCATGGGAATGTTTATAACAGCTCCATTCGTAGTCACCAAAAAGTAGAAATGACACCATAGGTGTCATTCCATTCAGTGGGTGGACCAGGGCACAGACTGTGGTACGCCCACACAACGGAATATGACTCAGTCATAGTATTAGTGAAACAACTATGCGGACCCAGAACAACACAGAGAATCTTAAATGCATTAGGCTACATTTTAAAAAGCCAGACTCAAAAGGCTATGCATTTGTCGATTCCATTTATATGACATTGTGAAGACAAAGCTATAGCAAAAAAGGACAAATGGGTTCTGGGGTGACGGGACAGTCTCCTGACTGTGGTGGTGGTTACCACTTGTGGAATATAGTTCTATGGTCAAAATCATGGAAATGTGTACCAACAACTTTTTTTTTTTTTTTAAACTGAACTGTAAAAAGCAAATGGGAGAAGGTCACCAAAAGAATGAACTTCTAACGGTGGAATTTGGAACCCTGTGACATCTGTTCACAAGAAGTTTTGGGGAAGGGGAAGCCTTCTGAACCACCGCACAGACAAGGAGGATGCTGAGACCCTGCCCTCCTTGCTCACCTAGAGCTGCTGTGGGGAGGAGAGGTGCAAGGGTTTGCTACATGTTTCCCTTTCTCATCTCCCCAGCAGGGCTACTTCTCTTCCACTGGGAAGGCCACAGAGTGGACAGCAGTTTTAAGAAAGGGCCCCCACTTGTGGGATCCCCTCGTTGTTCAGCCTGCCCTCCTGCCCCACCACCAGCTGCTCCCATCCAGCTAATCACAAAACCCCTGCAAAGTGACTCAGGACAGATGTGCTGACAAGAGGGACAGAAGTGGAACACCATGGAGGACTGCAGGAGAGGGGATGATACTGTCCATCCCCATGAGATCACTGCTCCAGACCCTTACAGAAAGCAGCCTCCCCCTACCCTGTAACACACACACACACACGCACACACACACACACACTCACACGAAGATACCCCACAGATATGCGTGACCAGACACAACCACTCACTCACGCAGACACAGTCATGCTCACGGGCACTGGCACACAAACATGTGCTCACACACTCACAAACACACGCCCATCATGCTTCCTGTGGGCTTGCACCTGAGAGAACAAAGTGAGCACATTTCCTGGTCAGCCGGGGCTGTGCTCCGCTGCGCTGAGGAGCCCTCGCTGCCTCTAGCTAGAGGTCCTTCGGTGGCCATGGACCGTGCCCATCTCCTTGTGGCAGCAGATGGTCCCATGGGTGCCAGGCACTCTCCAAACATGAGCCGAGTCTCCACCGGCCAGAAGGCCTTACGGTTGGGTTCACGAGCCCTAGGCTTATACTGTGTTCAGATCAGGTCGACTCCAGCTATTGCCACGTCCCCTCAGGTCCTCGCAAGTCCAATCCTTTGTCCACTCCGAACTCCCCTGTCCTTGGCCCTTTCCTAGGTCTGCAGCTTTTAACGCTGAAAGATGGGGTTCCACTGGGTCTCACTCATCTGCTTGATTCAAATCACTAGGGACAATTAAAAAAAAAAATACTGATGCCTGACCCCCAACCCAGATCAGGTAAATCAGATTCTCTGAGGGTATGGCTGGCATCAAGATTTCTAGAAGCTTCCCAGGTGACCTGATGTGCAGCCAAGGTTTACCCTGAGACTGCCCAGCTTGGTTCAGCTCAGAGCAGCACCAGCATGACCACACTCCATTCATTCCGTGAACTCCAGCTAGGTGGGGTCCCTGGGTAAAAATCCCAGATATGGTCCCTGGCCCTGGAGCCCTGTAGTGGAGAAGACAGACAAACTCAAAATCTACTAAAAGAAACCATTACAAACTTGATCAGTCCTATTCCAGAGCCCTTCATAGAACCATAATAGGAAACACAAAGGCAGGGAGGAGACCTGTCTAGCGAGGGGTTGGGAAGGCCTCTGCAAAGAGTTGCTTATTTGAGCAAGGACCCAAGAGATGAGAAGAAGCAGGGTAAGGAGTGTTCCTGGGCCTTCTTTATGGTTTACCTGTCAGGCTCCCCCAGGCAGGGGGTGGGAGGGGAGACCCCTCAAACACATAAGACTTTGGGTGAAGGACAGTTTCACTAGAATGTTTAAACCAACTTCTATGGACAATACCTTTTGCTCCCTTTCCCCCTCACAAAGCCCAGGGAGGCGGGGATTGGACCCAGATCTTCCAGGACCAGAGCCTGAGGGGGCTCCCTTTTCTGCCTCTGCAGCAGCCACAGACATCTGAGAATTGCCAGGGTCTCACCTGTCGTCCAGGTGACCCGGAGAGACAGCAATAGGGCCCCAGAAGATGAGACAGTGGCAGAGCAGGTGGCCCAGCATCTGTTTGCATGTCCTGTCCTTTCTGCCCCTCTCAGGGCTCCCACTGGATGTTCCCACCTTGTGCTTTTTGTTTTTGTTTTTTTGTTGTTTTTTAAAGATTTTATTTATTTATTTGACAGCGAGAGAGACAGCCAGCGAGAGAGGGAACACAAGCAGGGGAGTGGGAGAGGAAGAAGCAGGCTCCCAGCGGAGGAGCCCGATGTGGGGCTCGATCCCAGAACGCCAGGATCACGCCCTGAGCCGAAGGCAGACGCTTAACGACTTAGCCACCCAGGCGCAACACCCTGTGCTTTTGGCCTTCGTCTCTGGGCCTGGTGTTTTTTGTTTTGTATTCTGCAAAGCGGGTGGGAGATCCCTGGCTCTGTTGATGGGTTCACTGTGGCATCAGACTAGCCTCTGCTGCCTGGTGGCTGAGTGGCTTCTGGCTGACCACTTTTTTTTTTTAATTTTTAAAAAAGATTTATTTATTTATTTATGAGAGAGAGAGAGAGAGAGAGAGAGAGAGAGAGAGGGAGGGAGAGAGAAAGCATGCACAAGAGGGGAGGGGCAGAGGGAGAGGGAGAGAGAGTCTTAAGCAGACTCAGGGCAGAGCATGGAGCCCCACCAGGCTGATCTCACCACCCTGAGATCACTACCTGAGCAGAAACCAAGAGTGGGACGCTTAACCAACTGCACCTCCCAGGTGCCCCCTACCCCCAACTTCTACACTCACATCACCCACCTCTGGTCTGAACTGCGTTCTCCCTGCCTGGAATCCCTTCCTGCACCCCAGGAGCTTATAGTTGCCCGCCTGGTTCAGGAATTTAGACAGTAAACCAGTGTCAGTGGGGAAGGGGAAAGGTTTGGAACCCAAGGAGAGGGACTGAATTTTCTCTACTCCTTGGCTGCGTGACCTTCAGTAAGCCACAATCTCCTTGGGCCTCCATTCCCTCCTTTGCAAAATGGGGATGACAATGGTCCCCACCTCACAGGGCTGCTCGGAGAATTAAGAGTGTGAAAGATGCTTAGGGAAGAAGCGGGCAGTCATCAGGCTTCCAGTAAACACGTGCAGGCTTTCCTTCTGCCTTAGTTATGGTTACTGCTGTGGATGGTATTGTTGGGGTGGCTGCCCAGCTGCCCACGGGCCACGCCCACCACAGGGGGAGGGGGTCCCCCGTGGCCAGAGCCCGTCTGGCGGTTGGTGGCTCAGAATTCAGCAATTCCAGTTCCACCTTCCGCCTATCGGAAGATATATTTTTATCTGCATTCTTGGCTGAATTTCAACCATCGATTCTTACTGGTTAATGTAAAAGTGCATCTGGTCAACTAAATAAATCCAGTGAGGCTGAAACAAATACCAACGGCAAGGAGAGAACAACGAAGCAGCAAGGGGCCTGACGAGGTGGGAAAGAAAACGCAGCCCCAAACCCAAGGCCGTCTGAGCGCGGGATGAGCCGGCTTCAGAAACCTCCCGGCCCCGCTCTGCCGGCTCGGCGCACACGCCGCTCACCGAGCCCGCGCGCGTTTAAAAGTCGGCGGCGGTGGGAACGAGATTTCAGTTAGAAATTTGAATGTTGGGAGCTGGAGGGCGGGGACAGTCTCCACCCTCACAGGGTGACCAGGAGCCCCCCTGGAGACCCAGCAAAGCCCAACGCACAGACATCCCAGGGAAACCTTCCTCCAACCACGCTCGTCACGCGGAGCCCTGTCCCCCGCGGACCAGCCCGAGCCTTCCCAGGCGCCCGGCCCGCGCTGCCGCTCGGGTGACAGACGGCGAGTCCCAAGAACCGCTCCGCGCCCCCAACCCAAGCCTCCCAGTGCTAAGCGACAAGCCCAGGGTCCTCCGGCCTCGGCGTTGCCCGCCCGGCGAGCGGCACGGGCGAGAGGCGGGAGGGCACTGACCTGGGAAGCCCGCGACGCGGAGCCGGCGAGGAGCAGCAGCAGCAGCAGCAGGAGCGCGCGGGGAGCGCTGGGCACCATCTTGCCAGTGGGAACCGCTCGGCCGGGGACGGGGAGACGCCGCGTCGGGCCCGCACACGCCGCGGCCCCGGAGCCGCTCGCGCAGGGAGGGCGGCGGGAGCCCGGGAGCGCGGCCGCCGCCGTCTCGGGTCCAGGTGCGCCGCGCGCCGGCCACGAGCGTCCGCAGCCGCCCGCACGAGACAGCCCCGGCGAGGCGGGGAGGCGCCAGCCCCCGGGCCGAGGCCGAGGAGGAGGGGCCGCCCGGCCAGGAATGCGCCTGGGAGCGCGCCCAACCCGCGCGGCTCCCCGAGGAGGCCGGGCGCGACGCCGAGGACGAGCGCGGGCATCCGGAGGGCCTCGCGGGCCGGGGCGGCCGAGGCCGCGTGGCCAGTGCCCCGCACGCGCGCACGGCGGCGAGCCCGCCCGGGGCGGGACCCCGTGACCGTCCCCTGGCCCCGCGGGGGAGACCGAGGCGCGCGTCGCCAGCCACGGGCGGCGGAGCGGCGATCCCGCTGCAGCTCTGCCCTACTTCGCAGCCCGCGACCGGGACACGTTCCTCCACGGCGTTCAGAGAGCGGGACGAGCTGGGCCGGGAGATGGGCTTCGTAAACTGCGACTGAGTTCTCCCTCGAGGAGACGAGTGTCTTTCTAAATCCTGCTAGTGGGGAACAAGAACACACATGCACGGGGACCAAGCATCTACAGCCCTCCTCGCTGATAGTTCTCCCCTCCCCAACCGGAAGGAGGAACTCCGTTTAAAACGAAGGGCTGGTTATCAGAACTTTAGGATGCTTTGCTGAAGTCGGTGGGAAATCCCGCTGGGAAGGGCAGACAGGAGTGGTCTGAAGTCCCCTGCATCCAGGGGCTGTGCGAGGAACCAGATGGCCTCAACCCCAAGCTCCTGGAAAACATTATTTAAGTTCTTACTGGAAGAATGTTTTCAGAAGGCAACACTGCAGATGTCATGGTGCACACCAAGTCTGGCCAAGCCTCAAATCTCTTTTTCCTTTCCGCATTTAGCAGAGCCCGCTCAGAGCTCAAGGAATGGAGCTCAGAAGACTGTCATCTTAGACCAAGAGTTCCACTGGAGGGCAGAAAGGAAAGTTGGAGTCCCCTGGAAAGCGCGGGCGTGGTGTAGGCTGGCCACCTGAGCATTCATTATCCAGGAAATCCTACTGTGCGTCTCCCTCCACCTTCCTGTCACAGGAAGTCCAGCGGGGCCCATGTAATCTTAGTTTGCGTTCTTGGAGACCGAGCAAAACGTTGCTTTTCCCTGTCCAAGTTGGAGGGACCAGGCAGCAGTGGCCCAATCCCAGGAAGCCTGTGGAAATTACGGTTTTCTGCCTCAATCTGTCATGTGTTTGCCCTTCATGCCAAAGCCAGTGCACCCCCAGCCCCCTCCACTTACCCTCCTCTCTCCCTCCCCCTCCCACTAATGAAAGATTGGGTTCTGGTGGGTGTGGCCATGTTTAATAAGTATTTTATCCCCCCTGCGTTTACACAGTGACGTGCCCCGGAGGACCAAGACTTCTCAGCCCGCTCTGGCTGTGCACCGGGAGCTACACTTTGGCAGATGGAAGGAAGCGTTCTCTTCCCCTCTCTTGCCCTCTGTGTGGGTTCATAAAGCTGAATCTGGGCATGGGTGAGTGACTTGCCCAAGGTATGTAAACCCCGGACTCAGGCCCCTCCCGGAGCTGTGCTATTTCCAGCACAGGCTACCTTTCGCCTCAGCACCTTTCACTTAAATACAGGAGCATAGGACTTCAGGAATTTCAGCCACAGTTACAGAATTTTTGTTTTGTCTTGTCGTTTTCCTTTCCTTCCTTTCCTTTCCCTCCCTCCCACCCTTCCTCTTTCTTTTTATATTTTTTAAGCATTTCTAAATCTCAGCAGGGATTTTTTTTCCTATCTACTAATTTCTGTTTGTTGCCCTTGTCCTATGGCCACCTTCCATTTAGCACTCTGGTGTCTGCTCTGAAGTAACCTTCTAAGGTCCCAGTGCCCCAGCAGTACTGCCCCTTCTCTCTCTGTCCCCAACTGCTCTTGACCTGCAGTGGTCAAGGCAGACCCCTGCAGCCCAGAACCTGTCAGGGCTGTCTGAAAGCAGACTGGGAAAATAAGCCCAGTGTCCTATATTCAGGGCTCCAAAAAGCATTTGATTTTAACAAAATGGGACTATCCTCTATATTACTTCTTCTGTTTCCTCTATATTTAGTTTTCAAGAGAATATTCCAGAATGTCAGGGATTGGCAGGGTGGGGGCGGTCTACACATCTAAAGAAAATATTTTTAGGGGTGCCTGGGTGGCACAGCAGTTAAGCGTCTGCCTCCGGCTCAGGGCGTGGTCCCGGCGTTCTGGGATCGAGCCCCACATCAGGCTCCTCCGCTATGAGCCTGCTTCTTCCTCTTCCACTCCCCCTGCTTGTGTTCCCTTTCTTGCTGGCTGTCTCTATCTCTGTTGAATAAATAAATAAAATCTTTAAAAAAATATTTTTAAAGTTTTTGACAGAATCAGTGACCATCTCTTGGGATCAGTGCTTTTGTTGATAGACTTGTGTTCCCCGCGTAATGTGGGAATGCAAAACAAGACAGGAAGATTTGCTGTAGAAATCTGTTTAACATCCAAACAGAAGCAGCATCCAGCCTGAAACAACCACACCAAAGCTGGCCTATAGGGTTCTCTGGGTCCCTTGTGGTACCCCACACCATGTTGCTTACTCTATAGGGGTTCCTATGCTTATTTTGCCTGTTGGCTCATTTGGGGCTGCTTCTCTCCCTTTCCCACCGTCACCCCACATCTGTGATTCTAAATGTCATCAGCCCCCACCAAACACCTAAAAAAGGCCTGAAGAACAAAGCCCAGCATGTTAGCCTGACCCAGGATAATCGGGTAGGAACAGGGGTGGGGGGTGATCTAGAAGGAGTTCAGGGATGGTCCAATTCACTCATTACATAAATATTTTTTTGCATGCCAACTTGGGGCACAGCCCTGTGTGAGGCACTACAGCACACTTTCACACTACATCAAGGAAGTGAGCCAGAAGTTTGTTCTTTGGAATCATAGCACCGAAAGGGGTTACAAACAAAAAATACATTTATACCGTCTTTTGTAATTATCTACATAATTACCTTTACTGGTACCACTTATGACTTCATTCAAGTTACTGTTTAGTGTTATTTCATTTCAGCCTGAAGGACTCCCTTTAGTATTTCTTGTAGGGCAGGACTGCTAGCAAAGAATTCTGGTTTTGTTTCTTTGGGAGTGTCTCTATTTTTCCTTCATTTCTTCTTCTTCTTTTTTTTTTTTTTAAAGGATTTTATTTATTTATTTGACAGAGACAGTGAGAGAGCGAACACAAGCAGGGGGAGTTGGAGAGGGAGAAGCAGACTCCCCACTGAGCAGGGAGCCTGATATGGGGCTCAATCCCAGGACCCCGGGATCATGACCTGAGCCGAAGGCAGACACTTAATGACTGAGCCACCCAGGGGCCCCATTTCCTTCATTTCTGATAGATAGTTTGCCTGGATACTGAATTCTTGGTTGACAGGTTTTTTTCCCCCCTTTCATTACTTTGGATATGTTACCCCATTGCCCTCTTGCCCCCATGTTTTCTGATGAAAAAACAGCTTTTAATCTATTGAGTATCCCTTGTATGTGATGAGTCACTTCTCCCTTGTTGCTTTCAAAATTCTGTCTTTGTCTTCTGCCAGGTTGATTATGATGTATTTCAGTACATCACAGGATCCCTATGAGTTTATACCACTTGGAGTTTCTTGATCTTCCTGGATGTGTAGATTAATGTTTTTCAACAAGTTGGGGAGTTTTCAGCTGTTATTTTGTCAAATATTCTTTCTGCCTCTTTCCTACTCTCCTCTCAGATTTTCCCATTATGCATATATTGATATGTTTGGTGATGATCCACAGACCTCGGAGGCTCTGTTCGTTTTTCTTTTTTCTATTTACTTGGTATTCCACAGACTGATTAATCTCAATTGACGTATATTCAAGTTCACTGAGTGTTTATTCTGCCTGATTAAAACTGCTATTGAGCCTCTAGTAAATTCTTCATTTCAGTTATTGTACTTCTCAACAGAAAAGTATTTCTATTTGGCTCATTTTTTTTTTAAGATTTTATTTATTTATTAGAGAGAGAGAGTGCACATATGAGACAGAGCACAAGCAGGGGAGGGGCCGGGGGAGAGGGAGAAGCAGGCTCCTGACTGTGCAAGGAGCCTGACACAGGGCTCGATCCCAGGACCCCAGGATCAGGACCTGAGCCAAAGGCAGATACTTAACTGACTGAGCCACCCAGGTACTCTATTCACCTCACTTTTAAAATTGTTATCTCTTTACTTATATTATCTATTTGGTGAGCCGTTGTTCTCATACTTTATTTCTTTTGATACCATTTCCTCTAGGTCATTGAACATATTTAAAATAGCTGACTTAGGGGCGCCTGGGTGGCTCAGTTGATTAAGCGTCTCTCTTCTGCTCGGGTTGTGATCCCAGAGTCCTGGGATTGAGCCCCACATTGGGCTCCCTGCTCAGCGGGGAGTCTGCTTCTCCCTCCCTCTGCCTCTTCCTGTCTTGTGTATGCTCTCTCTCTCTCTCTTGCTCACTCTCCCTCTCAAATAAATACATTTTATAAAAATAAATAAAATAGCTGACTTAAAGTACTTATCTAGTAAGTCTTTCTCAAGAAAATTTTATATTGATTGCCTTTCCCCCCTTATTTCTTTGTGTGTGTCATAATTTTTTGGTGAAAACTGGACATTTTAAATAATGTGGCAACTCTGGAAGTCAGATTTTTCCCTCTCCCCAGGTTTTTTTGTTATTGCCCCTTTTTGTAATGTTTGTTTAGTGACTTCTCTGAACTAATTCTGTACCATCTTTATTTTTTAATACATGGCCACTGAAGTCTCTATTCAGTTATCTGGTGGTCATCTAATTATTGGACAGGATTTTCCTTAAATTCTTGGAACCAACAAATCACCCAGTCTTTGTCAGGGTGCTTGTGTGTATGGTAAGACACATCTTCAACTCTCATACAGCCGGTCTACAACTCTGCCTTAACCTTCACTTCCTGCTTATACTCTGCTGTGCAAAGCCCGACATATGCACGTGGCCTTTAAGATTCTCAGAAACACATTGGAGCTTTTCTTTTTAGCTTTACTTTTTGAGGCTTTTGGTTAGTCTGTTGTTTGCTCCCATTGTTACTTATTGCCTCGGGCAGCTACAACATTAAAACACTTGACTGCAAATGTTTTTTAACAAACATCCCCAAAGAAGAAGCTTTAACACTGGCCCAGCTCTGGCCCAGGTCAAATAAAGACAAGCCTTGCTAGTGGTGAGTTCCAAGGAACCACTAGACCAGTCAATGAATCCAATCCTTTGGAAATGAGATTTTGAAAGCTCTCCAGCTCCATTCTGCTCCCTACAGTACTGGGAATGTGGGCCCTCAATTTTGAAGGCCACTACTGTGCTGGGGAACAGAGTAGGGGAGTAGGACAGATGGAAGGAAAACTTGGTGTTCTTACTGAAATTCAGGAATTTTTTCGTGAGTAAATACTCCTTAGGTTGCTGCAAGACTGGTTCATTTCCAGAGTTCTGAAAGCTAATTCTAAAAGTTTTTATGCGTTTTTCATTGTTTTTATGAAGGGACAAACTTCCAGAGGTCCTTCGTCCCTAATTACCTCTGATGTCACCCCCACATCATTCCTTAAGGTTTACTGAGTTGGACTCAAGTCAAACTTTGTCTCCTATGTTAGCAGAAATCTCAGTTCTACTTTCTTAGCTGTGGAAGGGTTGCATGGAGTGTGTCTCATAAGCGCATCATACAGGGTGAGCCAGTGATTTGGGAGCTTTGTACACAGATGTGGTGCTTACCTTCTTTGTGTTTCTCTTTCGGTAATTCTTTAACTTTCCAGCTACTGCATTTCTCATCTCTGTCTTCTTCCAATTCAGCAAGGAAAAGATCAGGGTTTATATCCAGTTTTTCTCTATACTTGGTGAGAACTGTGGCCTGCAATCAGTGAAAAAGCCATAAAAAAATGGGGAAATCACCCAGTGCAGTTCCCTTCGTCCAAGTGTGGAGTCCTTTCCTTTGCCTCCCCGCTTTGTGCCTGTTGCCAATGTGTTCATGTAGATGTCATTTAAATTTTGTCGAGAGTTGTTACTTGTAGGGAAGTTTGGTCCAATAGAAGGTACTTCTCCATTATTAGAGCTTGAAATCCACAAACACCTTTTATAATACGATTCATTATTTCTTTTTTTGCGGGGACGGCGGTACTCTTTGTGTACACTTTTTAAAAGTTTTTTATTTTATCTCTAAATTTGTTTCATGGCATTTGGGAAGTAAATTGAAGAAAAATTTAAAGGCGAGAATTACAGACCAGAACTCTTCGGAGATGCTACTTTGGCACCATCTGCTGGATAGCTTTTAAAAGTTTTCCTGTACATAAACTTCCATTGCGGTTTCTTACTACTTTTCCACAATGATTTAAAGGAAATACTGTCAAAATCATTTACATCTGAATTCAGTCCCATACCAGCTTATGTTAAGAGGAATTTAGCAATAGTAGTAAATAATAAATAGAAAGGAGTAAACAGTAAATCCACCATCAGTGAAGGGGCAGTTTTCCTGGGAAACTTCCATTGCAACCCATGTAAATAAGTCTTAGACTATGAATTTCACACAAGAGGACTTTATTTCAGCTGGGTCTCAGTAGCCTCCATGACCATCACTGATGCATTTTTTTTATAACTTCGCTGTGCTGTGAAGGCCTGAGCACCAAGCACTTCAGATATGTGACCTTAATCCTATAACAAGCAACCATGTACCTCCCCTCTGCCCAGGACTTTGGAAACCCTTCAAAGGTGCCTCCCACCGGTAATATACTAGCTTTCCAACTGCCAGGAGGGTGACTTTGGGCAAATTATTTAGCCATGCTCAGTCTATTTTCTCATTTATAAACTCACTGGCTATGGAGACTCCAATGGTTAACAGAGCCTGCCACTCCGGGAGCACTCCCAACCCTCCCTAAACTGTCAGCACTGTTATTACAAGAGGCCTCCTTTTCCTCCGGGGATCACCCATCTTGGCCACTCCCAAGGCTGGGAGAATTTCCAAGAATGTTCATGTTCCATCTACTTACGTGGGGCAGGTGGGATTTTATTTATTAATGGATTAAGCTGTGTTCTGAGACCACACGCATTTCTAGATTTTCTGATATCATATAGCCTACTTATGTACTATCACTTTTTAGATATTTATTTCTCCATATGTTTACCTTAGAAAATAGAAAGGCAGAAGTTTTTCTCTCCCCTGTCCACTGCTCCCAAATAATCTGTGGCAGAAGTCACTAGCTGTCCACCCAAATCCATCCTCTCCTTCATAGATAGAATTGGCAGGCGCATGGCTCTGACCTCCCAGATGCCTGGCAGTCTGTGTGGCCATGTGACTGCCCGTGGAATACACTCCGAAGTGATGAGCAACCCTTCCAGGTTTTGCCCCACAAAACTTCCCAGGCTGTCCTTTCTCCTTCTGTTGGCTACATGCAGATGACAGGCCCTAGGAGCTGGAGGGCCCACAAGAGAGAAACTTTGGGTCCCTGAGAGATGTGTGGGGGAAGGTTGCCTTGCCCACCTCCATACCCACCCCAGAACTGTTGCATGACCAAGAAATAACCTGAAATGTTGAATCACTTTGTGAGCACAGCTCAACTAAATCTAAACATTAATCATGAATGCCATCATGGTGCATTTTCACTCAATCCTTTCTCTACTTTGTGTTTTCATGGATAGGAGTTCACAACAGTAACTTTGTATCTTATTTCTTACAAGTATTTTTCTATGTTATTATGAAGCCTTCATAATTTAATGGTTGCAGTATCCCATAAAGTAGCTGGCTAGACCATAATTCACTTACTATTCTATTGTTGACATCTGTTTCTAATTCTGTCTCCACTTTAAATAACAAATTTTACAAGTACATTATTATAAACCTGTTAATTTTTAAAATTCCCCCATCTTATATTTTGCATTAAAAAGATTTTATTTATGTATTTACTTTTCAAAGATTTTATTTATTTATTTGAGAGAGAGAGAAAAGTAGCAGGACAGAGAGCATGGGGGGGGTAGGGGAGGAGGACCGAGCAGGGAGCCCGAAGTGGGACTCAATCCCAGGACCCTGGGATCACGACCTGAGCTGAAGGCAGACGCTTAAGCAACTGAGTCACCCAGGTGCCCCTATTTATGTATTTATTCGGGGGGGAGAGAGAGAGTGCACACGCACAACTGAGGGGGAGAGGGAGAGAGAATCTCAAGCCGACTCCCCGCTGAGCACAAAGCATGATTCCGGGCTCAATCTCACGACCCTAAGTTTGACGTTTGACCCTGAGTTCGTGACCTGAGCTGAAACCAAGAGTGGGCCACTTCACCGACTGAGGCTACCCAGGCGCCCGGTATTTTGCATCTCTTTGCTCACTGCTGAGGTTGAACACTTTTCCATATTTGTTAATCAGGGCATCTCCTGTCTTAAGACTTGTTTAAAGCCCGCCATCTATTTGGGTCTACATTTCCTGCAGCTTTACATAATCTAGCTTTAACAGATACTAAAATCAATCATCCGGGGGCGCTGGGTGGCTCAGTCGTTAAGCGTCTGCCTTCGGCTCAGGGCGTGATCCTAGGTCCCTGGGATTGAGCCCCGCATCAGGCTCCTCCGCTGGGAGCCTGCTTCTTCCTCTCCCGCTCCCCCTGCTTGTGTTCCCTCTCTTGCTGGCTGGCTGTCAAAGAAATAAATAAAATCTTTAAAAAAAAAGAAAATCATCCAGAATTTCAGAAAGCATTTTATTAAAAGTCAGAACAAATATTAAGGCACAAAAATACATCAACTTTTCAAACAAAAATCTTTGAACCAGTTTTGTCCTACATTCAAAGCAACTTCTTCCAAATTATACAATAATTTAACCCTTTTAAATAGAAAAATATAACTTCTCAAACCCCTAAATTTTCTCCTCAAATACATGAACGCCTTCCTAGTTCTAACGAAATCTCTTAACGCAGTACTGAGCTTCTACATACACCGTACATTTCGCTAAAATCCTACTTTGTCACTTATATACATTTGATATGTTTAGAACTTTAACCAATATGTTAAACTTCTTTCTTGTAAGTATAAGGCTTGGTGTTTTATATTGCTTATTGCATGCTATTGATCATACAAAGGACACACTAAGAAAACTAGTGATTTTTAAATCGAGCATAACATCTCTCCACTTTAAACCAGTCATGTATAGCTTAGTGCAATAGACTCAAACCCCTTTTATTTATTTTTAAAGTAAACTCTACCCCCAACGTGGGGCTTGAACTCACGACCCCAAGATCAAGAGTCGTATGTTTTACTGAAGAATGAGCCAGGCAGGCACCTCAAACCCCTTAAAAAAAAAAAAAAAAGATATAAAAATCAATCTTATATGTACATTTTTTATACTTTCAGTCTTGACATTATAGTAGTGCAAACAAAATGTACTGTATCACAGAGGAAAAGCTGGTTTTCTCTACAGGATATGAAAGATTTAAAAATTATCTTCTTTACCGGAAAAGTAAAGGAACATCATCTCTCAGTCTTAAAAAATTCACATATTCATCTATTTTTCCTTATTTGTGAAATAAATTAACTACCCTTTAAAGCAGATAATTAAATGCTAATCTAACTCAAACCATGAAAATTCCCTTGAAAGCAAATTTCACATATCATATAAATCTAACATGACTTGCATAAGAACACTTCAGCATTTTGTCTAGAAACACATAAAACTGGACTCTTCTCCTCAGATCCCTTCATTTATAGTGAGTCCTATCTTGATGGTATCCCAAGAAGAAGCTGATCTGATAAGCTCAAAAGCTCTGATGACCAGTTTCTGGACAGTTCGTGCAGAAGCTGGGATAATGAGCTGTACAATGGCCCCAGGTATCACTTCTCCCCGGTGTCCTTCAGATGAACCACAGCTACAGCCCTAGGACACCCCCTCCTGCTCATATCAGGCAGCTAAGAGGACCTTCCATAGGAATCCTCAATTCAGGTCAAGAGACATCAACTGACGACACAATTACCACTGAAAGTGACAGATACCATATATACCCTTTAAAAAAACATTTCTGACAAGGTTATCAGGAGGGAATCCCGTTTCCTCTAGAAGATGAGAAAAGTTTGCATTTCAGCCTGTAGCTGAGCTATACACGTCGCATCCTTTATCTTTCCAGCGGCAGAAGGAAGGGTTTTTATACCCACTACTGAGGTTATGCCAGAGGCAGTGTCCCTTGTGCTTACCATCGACCCCCCACTCCTGCCCCACTACATCTGCAGCTCCTATAGGCTGGAAGCGAGGACCCTGTATTTCACACTTTAGCTGGAGCCGTATGATGAGCTCGGGGTCTGCCTCGACATCTGGGAATGGTAGGAGAGAAAAATGTTAGGAATGAGAAGGTAGGGTCACCTCCAGGTCTGAAACAACTGGGCCCAGGGTAAAATACACCAAAACCAGGATGGACATAAATGCTGGGAAAGGTAGTGGGTGAGGGGTCCATTATTGTGGCAGAAATGGAAATAAGGAATGGAACCCACACTAAGGGACACTCCTTTCCTACGAAGGATGCCCCAAACCATTCAGTGTTTCCTATTGGAAATAAATCTGAAAGTTATCTTTCAAGACACATTACTACTAGAAAATTTTTTTCCTAACCCCTATGACACGAGTAAATGAGAAATAAATTGAAAAGGCAGGCTCTTGAAGAAAAAAATTTGTTTTGTGGCTTCACGATGAAAATAAATTAATGGTTATACTTAAGTGTTTGTACTGGTTAAGACTTTAAATGCTTCTCAAAGTTCTCTGAAGTCGTTCTCAATTCACAAGGTTAGAACCTCTTCAAAGAAAGATATACAAGAGTCTAACTTTTATTCCTATTCTAAATGTCCACTAGCCCTGTATCTTTGGTCATGAAAGCAGCAAAACATTCACATTTCCATCATTCTACATTCAACTATCTTTCAAGTTTAGAATGTTCTGTACTTAAAAAAATATTAAAACAAAATTTCAAATCACATATTACATATATAATGTAACAAAATGATGTGTAAAACATGGTTGAAGTTTAAGAAATTACTTACAAGATTAATAGTGATATACTGTGCAGGTAAATATGTTTCATTATGAAACCAAATAAACCAAGATTACGTAAAGGATGTAATAGTGTCTACAAGGCTCCCTGGTCATGGGTCCCCGGCTTGCCGGAGAGGAACCCCGATGTGGCCACGTGTCAGCACCTGCCCCAGACAGATTCAGCAGCAGCTCGTGCGTGCGCATATAGCCTGAGTGAGGGGACAATGGCAGAGCAAATCCTTGGAAGTGACCATCGAGATCTCTTTCCTGTGTACTTGTGCTCCCCTGAGCTCAGACAGAGAGGACCCAACTCTGTGATTTGGTGTGCATGGTGATATTTACAAACAAGGACTTTGCATGGACCCGTATGTATACGTATAGACACCCACACCCACACCCACACACCAAAACTAACCATATAAACAGGCTTATGTTCTAAGGCTAACCAAGTTTTACTTAATTTCAAATCACTTCAGTATAAAAGTCAAAGAAAACTATTATTGCATCTAGTCACTACAAACCCAGGAGACGAAGGCGCTGCTTTACCACATTACAGAAGAATGACATCATATACTCAAAGGTTAGTGGAAGAATAGCAGGAGTGCTTATGTAAAAGGTACTTTTAAGTCTGGAATTGTCATATTTTCCAGAGAAATGAGAAAATCCAAATCCGCATCCTTGCTACCTCTCAGCTAAGGGCATTTGGGCATATTTCTTTATCATAATACTTTTCTTAGATTATTTCCAAATCCAGGCAATTTGACGGACATGAAGCTGACATTCCAGAGTAGCTTAAAACGGTCGCAGAACCCTCCTACCACCTGAATTCTTAGTTGTAATACACAGATTTCCAAGATAATGCAATAAAACCTCGTTGTACTACATCAAAACAAAGCTCTCTCATTCTTGAGGAAGTCCTTCACCGTGAACTAGGTTTCATTTCTGTGGGTTCCAATCACATTATCTTTTCTGAAGAGAACATTTTTTCTGCCATTTCAGATCTGGTCATGATTTCCTGAAAAAACAACAACAACAACAAAAGATATGCTTGTAAATGTTGATGCTCCTTCCAGAACATAACAAAATTCTCTAATCTTTCAATGGTCACAGTTTTGTGGGGGATTAAGTATATTCCATGGTACACACAGAAATATTAGATACAGAAAATAAACACCAGATAATCCACACTTCTAGTGATGGATGGCCAATATCCATTGGCAAGTTCAGAAAACTTGAACATCCTGCTAGCTGGAAAGCATCTGGAGTTCAGAATCACCGGTGAGAGGCAGGGACGGGGCTAACATGGATTTCTTAGGCATAGTTCATCCGGGGATCTGTCTCACTTTACACAATTCATGTATTTTGAAATTATAAAATTATTTATCACATGAATCCTCCAAATGCCATTTTAAAGCAATTCTCCATGGTGTATCTTTCCATAGAGTTCTAAATCCTGAAGTTCAACTGCTTTGTAGCCAAGTGCATGTCCACTGAAGCCTCCTCAAAACCTCCCGCTATGGTCCGGTCAACCTGCTGCGGCCGGTCACCGCCCTTACCTTCAGCTGTGGCTTCTCTCCTATTCCCCAGCCACCACCTAAGTCACGCCTCGGCCACCACTTATTTCCCTCTACGGTTCCTTCCTGAAAGCTCCTGTTCCCCACATCCACCCTTTGTCACAATTCAGACTTCTTCTCGTCTTGGGCTACCCTTCAATGTCCAGATGACCCATAACTCATTTTCCTCCCCCAAACCTTCCCAAATCCACATCCTCTATTCACGTCTCCTGCTTATAAATGAAAATGAGATAGAAACTCTATTTAATACCCCAGCAAAATATCTCAAATAAAAGAAATTTAGACAAACTGCCATCTTAAAGTATTCTGAACTCTTACCAACGTACAAGATGTTAGAAAATCATAGACTTGAAATCTTATAAAATAATTCTCCCTTCCTTCATATCAACAAGCACTTATCTTGCTCCTGTTTTAAATGAGGATCGAGTTCCTTTACACTTAACTGACAAACCAGTGCACTGTCTTCCAACCTGCTCAATTTGAAATCATTTTATAAAGTTCCAGAATTTCTTTCTGAAATCCATTTCTACTTTGTGAAAATAACAGCACCAAGAAAATAAGCAAAAAATATGTTTTACCTCATCTGAATCCACTAACACTGGAAGAGCTCTGAAACAAAACAGAAACAGATGACAATGTTATTAAAAGTCTAGTGTATGTACTAACGCTGAATACAGTCATATTCAGTGACCTACAAATTCTCAATCCTAGAGGAACACAGCCAACAGAAATAAACACCTAGGTTCACCAACAAACATGGAGAGGAATTTTCATACTGTTCTTAAGAGTCCCCAAACTAAAAATAGCCCATGTGGGTCAACTAGTATGTTCACACAATGAAATACTATGCAGCAAAGAAAGTGAATGGATTAGCAAGGGATACATTTTTTAAACTGACACAAGTAATCTACAGTTACGAGACGTCAGGACAGCAGCATATTTTGGAAAGTGGGGTTGTGATTTGGGAAGAAAACAAAGGGGTTTTTAGGGCACTGATGATGTTCTTTTTTTTTTCTTATCTGGGTGCTGGTTACACGAATGTGTTCATATTGAAAATTTATTGGAGCTTAGGATTCTATACTTTCCAGAATGTGTGCTATACTTAAAAAAAAAGTTCAGTTAAAAACTGAAATGTGAAAATAATCATAACTTCAAATGGAAACAAGGCAAGATGAGCAATTCTAGAGGGAAATATGTTGGAAGAATATCAATGAATATACCATACAAATCAGTAATTCCAAACACAACTGACATCCGACTATGGATTTATTTTTTAAGCCCCAGCCATTTTTCACTTTCAACAGCTGGACAAGTATCGAGTAGTGATGTGTTATCTAACTGATGTCATGTGCTTTTGTGAGAACTTAACAGGAATGAATACGCTTGACTGTAGTAATCATTTCACTATGCGTATGTAGAGCAAATCTTCACGTACACCTTAAATATGTACATTAAAAAAAAGAGGGATGAGTAAACATACTATGAAAGGTGGTATT
This sequence comes from Ursus maritimus, assembly GCF_017311325.1. Taxonomy (NCBI): domain Eukaryota; kingdom Metazoa; phylum Chordata; class Mammalia; order Carnivora; family Ursidae; genus Ursus; species Ursus maritimus. The sequence continues at coordinate 35,845,870 of NW_024426774.1, read as the reverse complement.
TATGGAATCAAGTACCTGTTTAATTCCCATATCATTACTACTGCTGACTGGATGTCTACCGGTGAAGGTACTGGACAGAGAGTTATACAATATAACCTTCGCCTGGGAAAGATAGTATGGATAAAAAGAAAAGCCAAGTGTAGAGCCTCGATGAGTGATGGATCCCCCTCACTGAGAGGGAGAGCCTGGAGGAAAAGTCTATCTGCTGGAGCTGCAACACGCAAGTGCCATCACTGCAAGACTCCAGGGGACGCCACTTACAGAGCAGGCTACGGTGAGGGCAGAAGAAAGAGAACCAAGAGACGAGCCAGGTGTGAGAAAGGGGCCAGGAGAGATTGTTTGTAATGCTTCTATTAAGGAAAATCCAGGGAGAAGACTGCTTTAGGGGAAACATGAACCAGAACCTGTGAGACCCAGAAGACCACGGTCGGGTGCTCAGCACTCTGGAGATAAACACCAGCAATCTTAAAAACAGTTCCTCTGTGAGGTTAATGACTTTAAAACTTATTAAGATGTATTGAGTGCACTGAAGAAGGAGGTGAACTCTGCTGTGTCTTTTATGGCTTATCAGAGATAAGGAAAAGTCATTATGTCTATCTCATAATAGATTGCATCATATGTTAGATCTAGTCAAATCATCCTATGACATGCAAACAGAATTTCGTACTCGACAGGAACTGTCTAAATAGGAAGTAAATGGGAGCGGGGAAGGGAAAGAACAGGATATGAAAACGTTATCATATCTGGCTATCCTACTGTTTTCTGTGGCGGAAATAGCTACATAGAATTCTTATGTCAAACAGGATCTTGATCCTGATTAGCTCAAAGTTCCTGAGGGGCTTTGTCTGCACTCTATTCTTCTGATGCTCGTGTTTTTCCTCCACAGCTTCCCCACCATACATGGCACTGTTGTTCCATGTGTTTGAAAAAAATGTTTTATGTATGTTTGAACTTTTCCGTAATAGGAAGTTGAAACAAAATAAAATTGATTCTAATCCTGAAAAACTTAGATGAGAAAAGGCTGGAGTTGGTTATACGCTACAAGTATTAAAGTAGTTGCTGTCCAGGGAAAAATGGAGGAGAAAGAAAAAGGCAGGGTGTTTTCTTTGTATTCTGACATGAAACCAGTCATTCGCTAGTGATGTAGGCCTATAAAAACATATGGAGGTATGATGTTTGAAAAGCACATGACAAAGTATGAGAATTATCTCGTTATACGATATCCTAAATTTCAGACTTAAACTTTAACAGAGGATATTTACACATCTGTGAATGAAGAGGGAATATTTTCTTCCACCCACTTCAAATCTTCATCCTGTAGAAGTAAATATTTATATATTAGCATTTGCTTAGTATCACCTGAAAGGAGAATTTTAAAATATAATGTATATAAATTTAAGCATTAAGATTCAAATGCATGATTCTTTGCATTTCTACATATCCTAAGAAGTTGGCACTTATGCCACACAGAAATTCTGCCAGTATTCTCTTAATAAATTTGAACTTGGAATTTTGTACTTCTTCTTGGTTTTCGTTAGATGCAAGGTGTCATTCTGTCCTGAAAAACCACAGTAGAAACACAGTTGATTTATAAGACAGAAAATAGCAAGAATATTGATTTTTATTGGTTTTTGCTCCCAGTACTCATTATGACTCCTAATTTGTTAATGTTTTTATATCATGAGTTTATAATTTTTCAACAGAAAAAGATGACAGTACAAATACTCTAAATTTACAAAAGCCTATTTACTTCTGTTGCTTATATTTCTGTTCATCTCTCTGCTAGGAGACAAGAAAAGGAAAGCAGGTCAGTCAGCATACCCGTTTTTTAGCAGAAACCTGTTTATGGTTATCTCACTGGGAGAAAGAAAAATAAAAGGCATACTAAGTATTTTGATTTATAAATAAAATAAAATAAATCAAAATGCTTCTTTGTAATCTACCTGGCTACATGGAATACTCTTTCTAGTATTAATCACATCTTGTTCACCTGGGAGAGAGACAAAGCGATTGAGCCAGTATTAATAGGAACCCCAATTCTCTGAGTCTCAAGTAGAAATAAGTCTTAAGATAAGGCTTCTGATCAAGAGCTGACTGCCCTTAATTTAGGGAAATGAAAAAGTATTCCCTTGATGTGCTTACAAACATTTAGTTTTAAAATAAACTGAGACATATCCCTAAAATAAAAGGAAAATATTTTAATGAATTTAAAGTTTAACAGCTCTAATGCCAGATAATTAAAACTGTTGCAATTTTTAAAAAGTTTAAATCACCATAAAACTACTCAAAGAACACATTCTAAAAAATTATTGATTACCAAAAATAAAAATGAAAAAATTTACCAAAACCAACAGATCAAACTGTTCTCGTGGATCATCTGTTCTGTCAGAACTTATAAGCATAAATTTTATACTCTATTAATCACAGCATAAACAATTATAAGAAAGCAGAATATAAAACTGTATGAGAGGCACTTCCACTATGACTAATTCATATGCATAAAATATTAAAAAACTCATCTCTACTCTCTATTTTACCATTTTCTTCAAGCTTCCACAGTTCTATAACAGATGCTAATTTTGTTAACTGCACAGGCAATACACAAAGTCCTTTCCTAACAAATAACAGATGTTATCTGAAATGGCTTCAAAAATCACTTTAAAATGTCGAAAAATTAACAGAAGCTTCTACTATGTCAAAGCTTCTCCGTCTTTAATGTGCATATGAGTCATCTACGGGATCCTGTGAAGCAGCCGATTCAGATTCAGTAGGTCTGAGTGGGCCGGAGCCCGCGCGTCGGGCAAGCTCCCAGGTGACACTCACGCTGCTGGTCCAAGAAGGGCACCCCAGGAGCCGGCGTCTACCGCGGTTACAGTCGTCAGACTTAACTAGTATCGCTGCATGGTAACACTGAATTTCATACAAAAAACCTTAGCAGAGAATGGTTTCCTAATAGTTGATGACTGTGACACAGGCTCTATTACATACAGACTCTACTCACAAAATTATCAGAAGTAGCAGGTTTGGCTGTTCCGTTGGAAACCGTTTTTGAGACTCTCAATTTTATTCCTTCAGCTACAATGAGAAACATTATGGAGAGAAATATATAAAATTATAAAATACTATTTTCCTTCATAATCTCACATTTAATAACCCAACACAGATCTACGCATGTATTTATATCTATATAGATTCATATATAGATGTGTACGTATACATACACACACTATTTATATACGTATATTTAAAGGAGGGTTAATAGTAGAAGCTTCGGGCAGGGTGCTGGCTTTAACATGAAATATAGGCGGGATGGCAAAAATTAATAGATTTCACAAATATTTGCCCTAACAACCAGGTTTTCAAGACGCCAGTTTGAATTCTAGTTTTAGAGGAGTTTAAACAAACAAGCAAACATATATACATGTTTCCTTAAAGAGTTTCACTACATTTTAAAGTTTATGGATTTAAAAATCTATAGAATTTTTAGTCTCATATTCAAGAATAAAACACCTTTGTCTACGCCTGTACTTCTCTGATGTGTACATTTTGGAATGTTCCTATGGTAAATATAAAATGGGAAAGAGAAGGATTTTCTTCCTTCCTATTTGACCGAGGCTCTCCCTTCTGCCAGCAGTTTCAGAGCAGAGGTGAAGAGCGTGAGTTCCGGAACTAGACTGCCTGACCTAGGATTCTGGCTCTCCCTACGCAACCCTGGGCAAAGAAGTACACTTTCTGTGACTCAGCGTCCCCAGCAACACAATGGGATGATACTGACATCTACCTTACAGAGTTCTGATGAGCATTAGACAAGGTACCTGACACGTAATCTCTGTCCCATAAGTAATCATTTTAGTTATTGCTGTAATTTGCAAATTGTGCTTCTCCATAAATAAGGACAATTGGTATATGTTTGATCATAAGTTAATATAATACATGAAGATGAGGTTCCTCAATCAAAAAACATTTCCATGGAGCATTTAAAATCCCAACATTTGAGATCTGTTCTCTTAATGGGGCAATACACTGATTTTTAAAACTGAGGTACAACATAGATAATAAAAATACACAATTTTAAGTGTACAGCCTAAGAGAGTTCACAAACATACATACTTGTGTAACTACCATCTCAACTGCGACATTTAACATTTCCATCATTATAGAAGGTTCTTTAAATTCCTTTCCGGTCAATTCTAATCTTACCAGAAGCAACCATTGTTCTGATTTCCATAATCACCACAGCTTAGTTCTGCCTGTTCTGGAACTTCATATATAGAACCATAATCCATGGACTCTATATTCTTTAGGATTTGGCTACTTTCACTCAATATAAAGGTTTTGAGATTACTTACATTGTAGTGTTTGTTACTTTTGATATCGAACAGTAGCCCATTGTGTGGGTATACTACAAATACTTTATCCATTCATCTGTTGATCCAGTTTTAAACTATTAAGACTAAAGTTGCTGAAAATAATAGTGTACATCAGCATCTATCTGTGAACATCTGCTTTCATTTCTGGCATATCTTCTGGGTAAATATCTTGGGGTGGAATGGCTGGGTTGTATGGTAGGTATATGTTTACCGTTTTAAGAACCAAATTACTTTTTTTTTTTTTAAATGATGTTATTTTTATTTATTTCATATTTTTAAATTTTTGGACTATCTTCTGTCTTTATTTTTTTTTTAATTTTTTATTTTTTGTTAATAATGATTTTTTATTATATTATGTTAGTCACCATACAGTACATCCCCGGTTTTCGATGTAAGGCTCGATGATTCATTAGTTGTGTATAACACCCAGTGCACCATGCAATATGTGCCCTCCTTACTACCCATCACCGGTCTATCCCATTCCCCCACCCCCCTCCCCTCTGTAGCCCTCAGTTTGTTTCTCATAGTCCATAGTCTCTCATGTTTCATTCCCCCTTCTGATTCTGATTAAAACCCTTCAGAGTGTAGGAATAGAAGGTACATTTCTCAATCTCATAAAAGCCATCTATGAAAAGCCTACTGCAAATATTATTCTCAATGGGGAAAAGCTGGAAGCCTTTCCCTTAAGATCAGGAACTCGACAAGGATGCCCACTCTCGCCACTATTATTCAACATAGTACTAGAAGTCCTTGCAACAGCAATCAGACGACAAAAAGGGATCAAAGGTATTCAAATTGGCAAAGAAGAAGTCAAAATGTCTCTCTTTGCAGATGACATGATACTCTATATGGAAAACCCAAAAGAAGCCACTCCCAAACTATTAGAAGTTATAGAGCAATTCAGTAACGTGGCAGGATACAAAATAAATGCTCAGAAATCAGTTGCATTTCTATACACGAATAACGAGACCGAAGAAAGAGAAATTAGGGAATCCATCCCATTTACAATAGCACCAAAAACCATACGTTACCTTGGAATTAACTTAACCAGAGACGTAAAGGACCTATATTCTAGAAACTATAAATCACTCTTGAAAGACATTGAGGAAGACATAAAAAGATGGAAAGATATTCCATGCTCATGGATTGGAAGAATTAACATAGTTAAAATGTCCATGCTACCCAGAGCAATCTACACTTTCAATGCTATCCCGATCAAAATACCAAGGACATTTTTCAAAGAACTGGAACAAACAGTCCTTAAATTTGTATGGAAACAGAAAAGGCCCCGAATCTCCAAGGAACTGTTGAAAAGGAAAAACAAAGCTGGGGGCATCACAATGCCGGATTTCGAGCTGTACTACAAAGCTGTGATCACAAAGACAGCATGGTACTGGCACAAAAACAGACACATAGACCAATGGAACAGAATAGAGAGCCCAGAAATGGACCCTCGGCTCTTTGGGCAACTAATATTTGATAAAGCAGGAAAAAACATCCGGTGGGAAAAAGACAGTCTCTTCAATAAATGGTGCTGGGAAAATTGGACAGCTACATGCAAGAGAATGAAACTTGACCACTATCTCACACCATACACAAAAATAAACTCCAAATGGATGAAAGACCTCAATGTGAGACAGGAATCTATCAAAATTCTAGAGGAGAACATAGGCAGCAACCTCTACGACATCGGCCAAAGCAACCTTTTTCATGACACATCCCCAAAGGCAAGAGAAACAAAAGATAAAATGAATTTATGGGACTTCATCAAGATTAAAAGTTTCTGCACATCCAAGGAAACAGTCAGAAAAACTAAGAGGCAGCCCACGGAATGGGAGAATATATTTGCAAATAAGAACCAAATTACTTTTTAAACAAGTCTTACTACTTTCCATTCCTTCCAGCAGTGTCTGAGTGATCTAGCTGTTCCGCATCCTCTCCAACATTTCACGCTGTCAGTCTTTTAAACTTTAACCATTCTAGTGCATATGTGGTGGTATCCCACTCTGGTTTAATTTGTGTTTCCCTGATGACCAATTATACTGAGTACCTTTTCACATGCTTGTTGGTCATTCCTTTGTCTTCTTTGGTGAAGTGTCTATTCAAGTATTTTTTTGTCTTTTACAAATGGAGTTATATTTTGTTGACTTATAGGGATTTTACTTATATTCTGGATACAAATCCTTCCTCAGATATATGTACTGAGGATCTTTTATTCCAGTCTTGGGCTGGATACATGTTCTTTGTCATGTATCATGTACGGAGAATCTTTTACTCCAGTCTAAGCCTTGCCTTTCATTTTCTTATGTTTCTCTTGATAAGTATTTAAACTTTGGTGAAATCTAATTTACCAGTTTTTAAAATTTTATGGTAACTGCTTACGTCCTAAGAAATTATCTAACCCAAGGTTATAAAGATATTTTCTTGTTTTCTTTCAGAAGAGTTATAGTTTTTCTTTTTGGGGGGGACAGAGGGAGAGAGAGAATCTTAAGCCGGTTCCACACCCAGGGTGGAGTCCAATATGGGCTCAATCTCACAACCCTGAGATCACGACCTGAGCCAAAATCAAGAGTTGGACACTTAACTGACTGAGCCACCAGGGCCACCAGAAGAGTTATAGTTTAAGTTTTCACATGTAGGGTCTGTGGTCCATCTTGAATTAATTATTATGTGACATCTGCGTAAGGAGTCTAGGTGATTTTCCCTCCATGTGTTTATCTAATTGTTCCAGCACTAGTTGGTGACAATACTATTCTGTCCTCATAAAATGTCTTGGTGCCCTTGTCAAAAATCAGTTGACAAATGAGGTTTCCAGTTTGGAGCTACTTTAATAATTGCATTACATTCATTCATTTATTTTTTTCATTTATTCATTCATTCATTCATTTATAGAGAGGGGAGGGGAAGAAGGATAGGGAGAGAGAGAATACCAAACAGGCTCCACGCCTAGCATGGGGCCCAATGTGGGGCTCAATCCCACAACCCTGAGATCATGACCTGAGCCGGAATCAAGAGTCGGACTTTCAACCGACTGAGCCCCCCAGGTGCCTCTATTGCATTCCTTTTAAAAACAAAACTTTTAGAAACCTATTATATCGAATCAATTTGGTACTTGTAAAAGTACATTCTTCAGAATGTTATTACTTAATGCAATAACAAGAACAACAAAATCAACCGACCACATATGTGTGGATTTATTTCTGGACTCCAGTTTGATGCACTGCTGTGTTTCTCCATCCTCCTGCCAATACCACACTATACTGATGAATAGAACTTAAAATTTTTGTAAGTCTTGAAATTACTGTAAATCCATTAATTTTATTTTATTGAGATAAAATTTCCACACTATCTTGAAGTGAACAGTTCAGTAGATTTCAGGATAGTCAAGGAATTGTGCAACCATCACCACTAATTTCAGAAGATTTTCATCACCCTAAAAAGAAATCCCATGGCCATCAGTAGTCACTCCCTACTCATTCCTTCCACCAAACCCTGGCAATCACCAATATACTTCCTGTCTTCTACGGATTTATCTTTCGTGGACTTTTCATCTAACTAGAATCATATAACTTGTAATCTTTATGATTGGTTTCTTTCACTTAGCATAATGTTTTTAAGATCTGTCCATGTCGTAACTATAAGAATGTCTGGGCTCTTCTAGGTCCTTCTCTTTCCCACATACATTTTAAAACCAGATTAACTGGGGCGCCTGGGTGACACAGTCAGTTGAGCATCTGACTCTTGATTTTGGCTCAGGCCATGATCTCAGGGTCCTGGAATCGAGCCCTAAGTTGGGCTCCATGCTTAGCAGGGAGTCTGCTTAAGATTCTCTTCTCCCTCTGCTCCTCCCCCCATGCTCTCTATTATTAAATGAAAAAAAAAAATCAGATTAACCGTTTGTACTTTTTTTAAGGTCAGTTAGAATCATGATTGGGATTGCACTGACTCTACTTATCAGTTTGTGGTACTGACTGCTTAATAGTATTGAGAGATAAAATTCATAAACACGTTACAGCTCTACACTTACTTATTCTCAGCAACTGAATTATGTATTGATGTTGCCTTAACAAACGCTTAAAGTATTATGGTAAAATTAATAAAATGATAAAACGCAGAAATTAACTGAAAGACGAAAATAGCACCAAAACTGTAATTAGAAATGGTTTGGGAAAGAACAGGAAATTACAGATATATATAATTCTGAAGAGCAAGAAGATGTGACTCAAGGAAATTTAGCAATCATCATTGAGAAGAAGATTATCAGGAGCTAAGCACAATGTAAACTAAATTGTTGGTGTGAAACAGTATACCTACTTTACTACTTAGACTTTAAAAGCGAACAGGTAACAAAAGCTCAAACTACATTAATGATCTTGAAAATTTCATTACTGACTTTTCCTTTTGTGACTGTCTACCATAATAGGGGTTTTGGCAGATATCGTTTTAAAATTATTTTAACAGGAAAAAAGTGTATCTGACTTTGCATAATAAGTAAAGGTACAAGGTGCAATACAATGGTCATTTAATAAGAAAACATATCACTTACTTAAGTTTTCAGATGGTACCATAAATTCTTCAATTTCATCATCAGAATCATCGATTAACGGCATGAAGGCATATCTACATCAGAAACAAGGAGGAGTAGTTTTATTAGTGCATTTAAACCTGTTCGGTTTTCAGTTCATATCTAAAAGCGTCACTACATACAAAAATATTTACATTTAAAAAATATGCAAGTAATGAATCATGGAACTTTATATCAAAAACTAGGGATGTACTGTACGGTGACTAACATAATAAAAAATATTATTTAAAAAAATAAAAAATTTCTTATAAATTCAAATAACAAAAATTTAATTATCTTACTTTCAATTTAGGGAAGATTATTAGCAATGAAACAGTGAAACTGGAACTCTCAAGCCCCGCTGGTCAAAGTGTAACTGGATAAGATCTTTCTGGAAAGCAGTTCTGCAATGTTAAGGGAAGGGAACTTCCTGCTGCACTTTTTTCTCCCTGTCAGGTTTACCCTCCCTGCCCACTACTTGTTAACTTATCCCCTAACAAAAGGTAGATTGCTAATCTTACCGGTGAAAAGAAAGCGTACTGACTGAGCCACATTTGCTAGGTCAGAAATACATTCAGAAAGCATGGCTGATAATAACAATAATCACAGAAACAAACTGCCTAATTATTAGGGACTGCTTCTATAAATCAGGCTACATTCATATTATGGAATAAGAAAGAGCCATTAAAAATAATGTGGTAGATCTAGTGGCATCTGGCTGGCTCAGTCACAGAGCATGTGACTCTCAATTTCAGGGTCATGAGTTCAAGCCCCATGCTGGACATGGAGCCTACTTAAAAAAAATGTGGTAGATCTATACAAGATGATATGGAAAGATACATCTTAAATAAGAAGGTGCAGAACAGTGTATATGTGTAAGTACGTACTTATGTACAATTACTATATACTTTTTAAAAAAAGATTTATCTATTTATTTTAGAGAGACAGAGAGAGAAAGTGTGCGTGAATGCAGTGGGATGGGGCAGTGGACAGCGTTAAGCAGACTCTGCACTGAGTGCGGAACCTGACTCGGGGTTTGATCTCATGACCCTGAGATCACGACCTGAGCCAAAACCAAGAGTCGGACACCTAACTGACTGTGCCACCCAGGTGTCCCAATTATTATATACTTGTAAAAAGAGAGGGAGAAACACACACACTGGTATATACCTTTTCATTTTTCCCTAGAAGGGCATTCAAGAAATTTCACAGCCCCTTCCTTGGGGAAGAGGAGTGGGGCAAGGGCAGGTGGGCCTTCCTATCACATGCAGCCAATGGTACAACCTGAACTTACCACTTGAGCTCCTTATGATTTTGGTCCTACCTTTCCTTTCCAGCTTTATTTCCCTCCACTGGAAGTAGTATCAACCAAAATGCATGCCTCAATAGCCTCCAAGGTATATCATGTTTTTCCCCACTACCTCAGAAAATGTACATTCTTTCTCAGCTCCATCGTTCAGTGTTCTGCTTCTTTCCTCAAGGAAGGTGCTGCCTTTCAAGGAGGCTTCCTCATCCCCTGGACTTCCTAGTTTATACATCTCTTATTTCACGGTCTTGCATTATGTCTGTCTCCCTACTTGATTGTGTACTCCTTTAAAAGCGAGGACTTCCTCAGTTTGTATGAACGTGTTTTTATTTGAACACAGTAGCAGTGATCAACAAAGGCTTGCCAAACTTGAATTTTCCCGTGTTAGGTACCTCTGATTGTTTGCTGATGGTCTCCACAAAAACATTATTACAATAAGGATAAGTGAAAAAAGGAAGCTCCAAAATGCATCATCAACCCAGCGTTCCATCCAATCCTATAACAAGGACAATTCAAACAGGAAATGTTAATGTTCTGATAAACACAGATAGATTTCCCATTCAAATAGTGTACAATGACAAACACTAATGAAATCTTTCCAACTAGTTCATCTTCCAGATAAGTTTTTTAAGAAAATAAAAACTAAGAAATGCTATCTTTATCAAATTAACATGAATGCCTCCTACTTCAGCCTTATAACTAATCAGATAAATAAAACCCTAACACAAATTATATACTACAGGATCATAAAGAATTAGTGTTTAGGGATGCCTGGGTGGCTCAGTTGGTTAAACGTCTGCCTTTGGCTCAGGTCATGATCCCAGGGTCCTGGGATTGAGTCCTGCATCTGGCTCCTTGCTCGGCAGGGAGCCTGCTTCTCCCTCTGCCTGCTGCTCCCCCTGCTTATGCTCGCGTGCTCTCTCCCTCTCTCTCTCTGACAAATAAATAAAATCTTAAAAAAAAAAAAAAAAGAATTAGTGTTTAAAGGGGCTTCTGAGATCACTCAATCTATCTTCTAGATGAGAACAGTTGTGAGGCAGGGTAACAGGAGAATCAGAAGCAAGTTCACAATGGGTACTTTCAACATCAATGGTATTAGAAATTTCCGATGTAAAGATCTTGATGCAATATTTTTCCCAATAGGTTATTTTGCTTTTAGTAAGACAGGAGATTTTATTATATGTTGTTTGAAATGTTTCTAAGGGCTGTTTAACATTATAAACATTCCTTTCCATCAAATTTTAGGTTCAACAGAAAGATTTACAAAACAAAAATAAAAATCCAGAAGATATACTTAGAACTCCAAGTGAAAAACCCTAAGGTGAGGGGAGGAGAAAAAAGAAATTCCAGGAAAGTTCAGTTTCTTCTCTCACTAAATTATCCCTGAGGCAGAAGTCTAGGATGCTCAGAGGGCTGTCTGTAACATTTATTTAGAACTAGAGACTAGCTTTAAATCAAGAAGCCCCCAAAAAGGCCTTTTAAGTTTTAAATCTAAGAAATGTATCTTCTACCTGGAGAACCTGCAGAGAGTATCTCCTGAAGGTTCATGATGAGTGTACCATCCTAGAAACATGTCAGACTTAAGGTTTACAGTCCCATTTAAGATAACAAAAACCCAATTTCATGGTATACAAGAAGAAAAAGATTTCCTGTTATCTTAAATTATATAGGAAGGTAATTATTTTTCAAAATATATAAAGGGGAAGTTGAGAAAAGAACATAATTAGAAAAGTAGATTTAGGAGGAATATTTTCAGATTCATTTAAAGGAGGGAAAAGTCCTTTAATCCTATGTAAAATAATTCAAACTAAACTAAAAGTCTCTACTAAAATTACCTGTTTATAAACACAAACTAAATTCTTCAAAACTACCCAAAATAGTATAATTAAAAATGAAAACTGTTTAAATAGGAAGATTATACTTACTGATTGACATTTTGCAATTCTAAATGTCTTGGTTGTCCACACCATAAACACTATAGAAGCTGAAACACACCAAAAAGTCACCTTTGAAGGAACATGAAATACTGAAATAATTTATTATAGTAAGAAAATTAAATAGCTTACCCAGTACGGCAAAGATCAGAGTATTTGTAAAGTGCCTGTATAAAGAAAACTTCACCGTGTTCTTTCTTAGCCTTAGAGTCTTCATAGTTTGTGCCAAACTTATAAATATGTGCAAAAAGTTAAGGAAAAACATTTTAAATGGTAATAAACAGTTTAAAAACAACATAAGAACCTTCTGCTACATTTCTAAAATTAGTACTCCTAAATATAGTTCCTGTAAAAACAAAAAAATCTTATTTTAGCCAATACTATATGATCATGATACTGATTTTATCACAGGTTTTGCTTTATAATTTACCATTGTCTGAACTAAACAAACTTTGAGGAAGACAACGAGCAAGAGGCCCTATGATGTTCTCCTTCAAGGCCAAGCTCCCACGACACAGGATAGAGCAGCATATACACTAAACAACGAGCCCCCTTAGGCCAGACACTCTTACGGATCACATTATGACATGCCCTTAGGCTTGTGCTTTTGTCTCTGTTTCTTTCTTATTTTTTTCTTTCCAGTCTACTCTATTTTTATCCTCTGAATGACCATAATTAAGAAGCGAGGTCATCTATCAATTCCATTGTATAAACTGAAAAATGAAATACGTTAAATAAAACAAATCTGCACTTAGGTCAGGAGAGACTTCATTCAAAAGATTATTGCAACAGGCAGAGGCTTATTGTAATGGGGAGGCTGTTCCAACTCTAAGATCTGCAAGAGTCCCACAGGTCAGGCCAGACGGGGCTTTGTTTTTGTAGGAAGGGGTAAACAAGACTGGAAAGCAAGTGTGGGGAAGTGGGTGGCATGACTGGACAGCCGCTCAGGAATGACTTTCCCTGAGGTGTGCAGATTCTTAAGAGGGGCCACTGAGCAGGGCTGTGGTGGACGAAAGCTCAGGGACCTAGGGAGGGAGGCTGCTCAGTCTGGGCCAGGCTGATCAGTAGGTACACAGCTCTGTGTCTGGCCTTGTCATAGGTAACAAAGGGGCATCTGGGAGTCTCGTGGACTTATGTCTCATGTAAGTCCTTTGTAGTAAGCCTTTTCCCAGAACACAAAAGGGTGGGGGTTTTCTTAACCATGGCTATTTTCCAGGAGCACAGGGATCAGGTAAAGCTCAACACTGCCGAGTATGAAGCAGCAAAAACAGGCTTCTCTACTGACTCCTCGGCAGTGAAGCTGGGATTCAAGCCAGAGCTCTCTCTTCGTAAATGGGAGTTGCTTCCTCTGGAGCACACCGCCAAGCTTTGTTCATGAACCGTGTGCTGAAAATAACAGAATGGAGCAAAAGAATGGAAGTGGCAAACTCTGTTTTATGCCTATTTTAAATTCCAAATACTTCATGAATCAGAAGCTTCATGGTAGTACTCAAATTACCAAAACCGCTATTCAGTCTTCCAAAATGACCAGTGAGTTGCAAAAGAAAATCAACGTCTAAAACAACACAATTCAACCAATTAAGGCCACTGTTGGAACTTACAAAAATGCAAACATGCTGTATTCCTTCAACGTTATCAAGACAAATACTTTTTAAAAATTCTTGATTAAAATGAATTTTCTATGTTAAAGATATGGTCACACTGAATAATTCAAAAGTATTTCTGAGAAGCCGAGGAATAAAGAGATCAAAAGCAAATTCAAAACTGCCAAAACCTCCACTTACCAAGACACTGTTAAATTTAAATAAAGCTGAAATCATTTCTCCTCTCGAAGGAAAGTGGTTTTGAAAGCAAACAGGCCCAGTCATCCTGAGGTGAGAAGCAACGTGAACGCGTTGCTGCAGTAGGAAAAGGATATCCACCAGCACAAGCCAGAATCAAGGAGAGAGAGAGGGAGACTGGCCAGAAGCACAAGATCAGAGTCATTGGCCTGCAGCAAAACAGCAAACAATTAAAACAAGCAGAAAAAAGGAGGGAGAGGGCTTCATGAGAAAAGCAATGGCTTTGAATCTTCCGAGTTATTTCTTCTTTTACTTGAGCACCAGATTCTTACAGGAGACCTATGTTAGGTTCAATAAAGCAAAGAAAGCAGGGGCATTACGCAAGCGCTCACTCCTGTACGTACACACACCTGCTTCTTTTGCTTGCCATTTGTAACCACTTAAGACATTTACTCTTCCTGCACGGAAAACGCAGACTTTTCATTTCGGTAAAGAAAACTGCCAACTAGCCATCTAAAAGCAAACATAGGAAATTCACGTTCAAGCTGAAATGGATACTAAATTTTCTTTCTCTCACTATGAAACACTAACCAAGATTATTTTAATTTCTGGATTTATGACTTTTATTTCAAGCATCTTTATTAAAAATATTAATCATTACGCAAATTAAATCTTTTGCCTTGTTTTCCTTATCTCCCCACTCCAATTTGGCTCATTATGTGTTGGAACGGACTAAAGTCAACACTGTCCATGAAGGAGATAAATTACCCTCATTCAAAACCAGATGGAATTGGGCCTTTAGAGCTGCTTGTCTTTGGAATTTTCTGCCAAGCTGCATTACTGTTTTTCCCAGTGAACCACCTTGTGGGTGGTTAAGAACAAAAAATCTTTGAAGTACGTATCTGTAAATTACCAGGAAAAAAGATAACACAGATTTTTAAAAATGCCATGTCTATAGCTCAATTACTTGACTGAAGAACAGACTAACTTATTAAAGGCTCCAAGCATATATAATTCTGGGGACAAGACAATTCCAAATTAAGCAGTTATCTTTAGCTCACTTTCTCAATGCACGACCACAGAAGGGAGGAAGTTAAGATCGGAGCCGGCAATGCAGAGACGAACAGCTAGGTTCTGCCTATCCTGATGCCGGGTATATTCATCCTGCCTGCCCCTCCTCAGGTCAGCTGAGCAACCCTAACAAGTGATGCGGCTGCAGCCACCAGGAACCACAGCCCTGGGGGATGAGCGCTCATGGCCAGGGCACTGGTCATGGGCAGAACCGGGGAATGTCGTTCACCTTGTTAACAGAGCTCAATGTCTTTAAATGTGTTTTCATGTGAAAAATATAAAAATGACACTACATAAGATTAGTATCATTCTTGGAAAAGATACGATGTATTTAACTATAATTTTTTCAACAAACTTGGATTCTAAACCAGCAGCTTCAAAATAGAAGTAGAACAGATTTTTAAGCAAGTTCGGTCAGAAACAACCCTTTAAATCAGGTGTTATTTCTTAACTAGATACTCCTCAGACAGTCGGGAATCATGCATATAATTTTGGAGGTTTTTAAATGCTCCACTGCAGGTAAAACTTTGTGGGGTGTATGTTTTTCATCTTGTGAAAAGAGGCTCCCCAGCTTTCATTCGACTTTCAAAGGCATTTTTGGTCCCAGTACCCAAGCGAGGCTAAGGACCACTGCTTTAGAGAGTAGGGATGGTAAATTAAATGGCTTTTTTCTTTTGTTTTTAACTTGGAACCATACTAAAAATTCACAAACAGGGAGTTTAAAGAGCAGACAGACTGGGTTTAGAAGAAACCACCCACAGGGGACTCAGAAAAGGCCATGTTTGTTAGCATGCCTGCAGAAAGGGGGGCTTCTTCGCAGAGGAGGAACACAGGCAAACTCAAGCCCTCTGGCCTTCCTGTGAGAGACAAAGATGAGCAAATGGAAAGAAATTGCAAGGAAACAAAAGAACATTTAATTTTAAAAGCAAAAAGACAAGTATTGAAGAGAGTGGAAACAAACAAAAAAAACTTGGTAAAAATAAAATCTATCTAGAGAGAAGAGTTTCAAAGAGGATGCAAATGCAGAAGAAAGAGATAAAAATAATGTTCTGGGATATGCGTAACAGTGCATCCTACTCTGACCAGGTCAGTGTCTTTAGCGTTCCTCCCGTTTCCACGAATGTATGTTAGAGGGCTCTGCCTCAGAGTTAAAAAGAATGGAATTTCCCAGACTCCACTGGAGTCACTGAAACAGTGGAGGGTCTTCAAGGATGGGTTACCATGCCTCTAGAACTTCCCCTGCTGTAACATGGCTTGTGCCCCACCAGCGTCACTGAGCCTGCTCTCCTGCTGTCCCATTGTGACCGGTGGAATGACCAAAGCCAGGCGCACCTTGGCAGTTCATCTCTCTATAGTACTGGCCACTGCTGACCACCCCTCCTTACCAAAGCTTCACCCCAGGACCAAAAATTTAAAAAAAGCCATGCATGTTAAAAACAAAAGAAAAAAGCCATGTATGTTTCTACCCCCCACTGGGCACCATCCTGGTCCTCTTCTCACTGGTCTACATGTTCTTGGGTCGCTTCCATGGGCTGCAACCTTCTCTCACATGAAGATGACCTCCAACCTTCATCACCAGTTCCAATTCCAGACTAGGATTTCCAACTCTCCACTTAACACTAATGCCCTAGGCAGCTCACACTTCATCCATTATGGTCCCTTCCCTAAGTTCATTGCCTTGGGGATGGCAACACTGTCCCCAGACACCCAAATGAGACAGCAAGACCTCTCTGGAGCTCTCTCTTCTTTTCCCACCCACTTCTACTAAGTCTATCATCTGGAGTCTTTTTTTCCATTCTCTCTGCCCGATTTTTAACGCTCACCATCTCTTTTTTGGACTACTGCAAATGACTCTTCACCAGATTTCCTATCTCTAGACTCTAGACTCTCCTTTCCCAGGTCATTTTTATATTTTTATTTTTATAAGATTTTAAATAATTTCTACACCCAACTTGGGGTAAGGACTTGCAACCCTGAGATCAAGAGTTGCATGCTCTTGGGGTGCCTGGGTGGCTCAGTTGGTTAAGCATCCACCTTCGGCTCAGGTCGTGATCCCAGGGTCTTGGGATCGAGCCCCGCATCAGGCTCCCTGCTCAGTGGGGAGCCTGCTTCTCCCTCTGCCCCTCCCCGTGCTTGCGCACACACTCTCTCTCTCTGTCAAATAGATAAATAAAATCTTAAAAAAAAAAAAAAAAAAGAGTTGCACACTCTTTTGACTGAGCCAGCCAGGTGTCCCTTCCAGGTCATTTTTAAATGTCGTTCTTGAGTTCTTTCTAACAGATTTCATCATGCTACTCACCTGTGTGGCTCTGATTCCCCTTTCCTTTCTCCCTGCAGAAGGAACTTGACACTCTTGAGCACGTCATTCTATCCTTCCCTTCTGGCCCCACGTTCCATGACTCTCCCACATACGTCCACTTATAGGCAAGCTACTCTGGGACGTTCTATCACTGCCCCCATATTTTCACGCTTCCAACTATCTGTTCCCATCAATTCTTCCCAGGATGCCTTTTCCCCAATTCTTTTCCCAGTTAATCCCATCTGTCCTCCTAGTCACAATTTAATGTCACCATCTCTGTGGAGTCGTTCCTGATTTTGGCACTACAATTGCTTTCTCTTTCCTCTGTTTGCAGAGCACCTCTTTAAAATGGCAATTATTATTGCTATATTGCTCCTAGTTATGTGTTTGTCTTCCCTACCAGAGTGTGAATTCCTTAAACGCAGGGACAATACCTTTTTCTTCTCTGCCTCCTCAGCATAGGGCCTGCAGTGAGTACTTAAGTTTGCTGAAGTAACAGAAAAAAAAAAAGATATTCTTTGTTTGGGGAACTGTTGCTTTTTCACCTTCAACTAAATTCCTATATTGAGGTAAAAAATAATGTATACCTACATTTCTTTCAATTATTATAAATACAAACTGAAAATAATCTGCCTTTAATGATACAACAAACTACTTTAGGAACATGGTAAAGGATATGAACCATACAAAAATGGAGTCAATAACTGCCAAAATAATGTCACCAAAAATAACAGCTAAATGGTTAGAACCCTGAAAGATAAAAATAGGGGGAAAACCTGAATGTGAACGTTTCATTATAGAAATTACTATATGAAAAAGAAAAACAATTTAGCTCATCCCATCACTTTACAAAAGCCACATAACAATTTTATTCCTAATAAAACTGTGCCTAAGCACATGGAAATTTTTGTTTTGGCAGCAACAGATGTTAGCTTGTTATCTACCTGTTCAATGATGATGTAAAATTGTATTATGGAACGGCAAATAAAACATGTCATGTCCCCAGCCCCACTTAGGTCAACCACTTCAATCTCTCCCCTCTCCCCACCAAACCTACCGCCAGGGCCACTAATGAAATGGAATCCTGATCTTTCCTACTATCTGTGATGGGACATGAAAAAAAAAAAAAAAAAAGGAAAGGAACTGTGGAAGGGTAAAAACAAACCATAGTTGAGACATTTTAATCACAAGTTGACAGAAAATCATACCTAAAAGCTATATCTAAGATGTTGGCTATGTAAAATTTTAAAGAAATACAATGTATATACTATATAGTGGGATATTTATCTTTTTTCTTTCTAACAAAGACTAGTTCCGGTAAATTATATAAATGCAAAGCTCTTCACACGTCTGTAAAAGTAAAATAAATGTACCCTTCAAAGAGTCAAAGATGAAAAGAGTAGGTGTATCTCATATAGAATACAGATGTACTGAAGACAACAGGAAGAAGATGAGTAAGGCTTTTAACAAACTGGACAAAGGACCTGCTTCAAGATCAAAATATGTGAAGTAAAATTAAATGGCAACCTAAGATCATTCACTCTATGCAGTGATCTGATTTACACATCCAGTCCAAAAAGACATTTTGGGTAAAAATTACTAGGTTCTTTGAATCAAGCAAAATATAATAAGCTGCTTAATCACTCAGTCATCAACCACGTTAAGTAAAACCGAGAGCTAGAGATCTAGCGGTTTTTCCAGATGTAAATGTTCTGCCTCTTCTTAGAGAGTAAAGCAGTCCTGCCCACATTGCCCAAGTCATTTCCCCATGGACACTACCTTCTCAAGGTTCTTCCATGAATGGAGTCTGCTGAATCCCCAAACACTTGGGTCCACAAGAGTCAGAGAATACTTATAACCAAATGAGACTTACGAGTGAGGAGATGTAATATCTGCATGTGTGAAGGGTACAGTTAATTCTGTTCACTTCCACATGTTTAGCCCAAGGGTTAAGGAAGAAATGAATGTGTTCAGACTGCATAACAATAAAGACAGATGTTCTTTATAATGAATAACCACTAGCGTTTTTGAGATGGAGCTAATTCCTGGGCTGACATCAAGTGGTACCTTCATAATTGGTCATATTTTAAGAAGTGCTCTGTCTAGACTTTTACTACTTTTAGGAAGTATTTAAAAAGGGAAATATTCCATAGGGGGAAGAAAGCTCAAATTGGACCTTTTTCATAAATGTCCTCTCTTTAAAAATTCATCTCAGGAGATATAAAGTAAAATCATATTTTATAGCAACAACAAAAAGGGATGGAATGGAATTATGTGGTTTTTACCCCAATAACTCTCATCACGCCTTCAATAGCTGCAAAGATAAAGTAAAGAATCCCAAGTCCGACCACCCGGTGCATGACTGTTCCTAAACGGGGCCTAAAATGAGAAAGAGGAAACAGAAAAAAAGAAAAAGAAAAAGCACTGGTAAGTAAAATGCTTCCAAATACAGTAAATGGTCCCATTTCCAACATAGAGAAGTCACTATCTAATCAAATCAACCTGTTCCACCCCTGGCCTCTGCTTCCTTGGTTTTAAGACACAGCCTATATCCGGGGCACTAACAGGCTCAGGAGAAACGGGCGTCCTTCTCTAGTACTAGGAAGCTGTACTGATGCCCACGAAGCAACATGCTGAAGCCCCCCAGGTGCCAAAGGGTTAGCATAACCAGGTACTCACTGCAACGGCTGGAAGAGTAGCCTGAGGAAACCTAGGAGGCTAAATGCCAACTTGTAAGTGTCACTGGCAGAAAGAGCAACTTAATTCTTTCATGAACATTAATTAAAAACTGTTCTGGGAGAACTTTTGTTAGAGATAATCCACTGATTTTCTGACTTGGGCAGAAAAAGAATAGGGATATTAATTAGGAGATCGAATTCTATTCCCTTTCTTCTCTCAATGCCCCAAACAAAAGTGTTAACACACTGTAGTTTCCATTCTTTACATCGAAAAGAATTAAAATAACATTTTTGATTCTTTAAAAATATCAATGATTTGGGAAAATGCAAAGACTGTGATTTTTGTGATGAGTAATTTGAAAACAAAACTGAAATTTCATGAAATTTGCATATCATATAGCACAAACATTTCAGCTCAAAACTCTCTTGCCAGAGTAATTAGAAAAAAAACTGATTTTGGAAAAACACTTAACGTAGTCACTTTAAAACAAAATTTAGCTAAAAATTAAACTAATATCCACAACTTATAGTTAAGACTCTATATCTGATTTAGTTCATCTAAATTCTGACCATTACAGCCCCCTAACTGGAACCTTCCAACAGCCAGAACCGTGAGTGCTCTGAAGTTCGCAACTAGAACTGTGAGGTACAAGATTCCCCACAAGGACTCTGTGTTCTGTATACTGTATTAAGGCCAAAAACAAACAAACCCCCAACACCCTAAAAAGCATTTGAGAAGGAATCTCAATAAATACCCAGCGGAAAAAAGGTTTCCTGGCCAAAATCTTGCTAATTACACCAATCTCAAGCTCACAAGCATACATGCGTGCATTCAGTGTGTATTTACGGAGTGCCTACTATGTGCCAGGGACTCTGCTGGAGCCTTAAGAAGCAGCAGAACACAGGCACAGCTCCTACTCCATGGAAGTCACACCCAAGTGGGGGGAAGAGAAAACAAATCCTAACATATGCATCAAGCGGCGCTAAAAAAGGGGTGAGGGTCAGGGTGACCAAGGGTGTGCACTGCACTGGGAATCCTGACAGCGCTAGCCTCCCTGGGAGAGGATGGTGAGCAGAGACAAGAGTGAGGGAGCAAACCACGCCCAGGATCTGGGGGGAAGACGCATACAGGCAGTGGCCTTTACGGCACTATGAGGAAGTGTCTTTTGTGTTTAAGGAACAGCAACAGCAAGAAAGCCAGCAGGATGGAGCAGGGTGTTCTAAAGGGAGAGTGGCAGGAGGTGAGGTCAGCCATCTAAAAAACCACAGAAAGGAATTGGGTTTACTGAGTGAGATGAGCAGAAAAGTAATGAGATCTTAGTTATGTTTAAAAAGGATCATCTCGGCTACTGCTGTGTCTGAAAAGACTGACAGGAGACCAGGGCAGATGCAGGAAAGCAGTTAGGAGTGCAGTGAAGTCATCTAGGGAAAGAAGATGGTGTCTGGACCCAGGGTGGTGGCTGTGGGAGGGAGGGGCGGGTTCGCTCTGGATGTGTCCTGACGTTAGAGCCGAGAAACTGGATGAGTGTGCCCCAGGGATGCGAGTCGCTGGAACAGAGGTCTGGGTCCTGAGCCTGGGGCACTTCAGTGCTGGAGCTCAGGAAGACATAATCCAGCAGGGGTGCTGGGGAGGAGCAGCCAGGGCTCCAAGACTCAAGCTGCCACAGGGCCCGAGCACAAAGGCTGAGCAAGGCCATGTGGTTTGGCAACAGAGGTCCAGGTGATTGACAAGAGTAGTCTCAATGGAGTGGAGGCAAAACCTCACTACGGTATGTTCAGAAGAAAACGAAGGAAGTTGAAGTGGCAAGTACAGACAGCGCATCTGAGAAATGATGCTGCACAGGGATGAAGAGGAAAGAAGGAGACGCAGAAGAGAGGGCCGGCTGGGATGGAGGGAGGTTTGCTCCGGAAGATGACCGAATGAACAGCATGCTGTGGCAGTGACGCTCCTCGGGAAAACTGAGGACCCCGGAGGACACAGAGCCGGCTGCTGGAGCAGCTTCTTTGACACATGAGAGGTAATGGGATCCAGAGCACGAGGGCAGGGGCAGGACTTAAGAATGTGCCTCTCAAGAGGAGGAAAACACTGTATGTGCTCCAGATGGGGGGGGATGGTACAGATTTGGTGTCAGGAGTGCACTGAACTCCCTTCTGATGGCTTCCATTTCCTCAGGGAGAAAAGAACCAAAATCGGTTAAGATGGATGTGGGTAGGGAGTCTGAGACTGGAGGGGAGAGAAGGGGTAAAATAGTCTTCTGGAGAGTGGGAAAGGGACAATCAATTGGCAAGAAGATGTAGAAACTGCCAGGAGCACTCAGGATTCACTTAAAGTTCTGGGTCATGAAGGGAAATGAGCCTGCACTGTGGTCAGGAAGAGTCTGCTGCTCGGGTATGAGCCTGAGGCGGACAGAAAGCTGGATTTATCAAGAGAGGCTGACAGAAAGGCAGAGAGCTTCAGGTGTACACGGCTGTTCAGCACCCTACAGGATCGATGGAAGATGGCAGGATCGAAAGGCCAGAGGCCACATTAGGGTCAAAGAATGAAATGGGCTAATCTATTAGAAAAAGTAAATGGGAAAAGAGAAGGTGATAGTTGAAAAGTCAATGCTTAACATTTGCAATGATAAAGAGGGTACAGTTAAATACAATAATAAAGTCTACAAAGTGGCAGTGGGAATCAGTAACTGAGGTGAGGGGACAGGTGAGACGAGCCAAGGTGGGGAGGTGAGATCAGGTTACTCACAAGATCACCCACATGGATACTGAAATCACAGGGAATTCTGACACATGAAGTGCTGAGAAAGACAGCGAAGCAAGTACTCGGAGAGTTAAGGGATGAAGGGAGAAATCTGGAACTTGAAAGGCAACTGCAATAAGAAGACAGAGCAGGTGATCCAGCCTGAAAGCTTGAGCTTCCGGGAATTGGAGAGTTTTAAAGAAGAAGGAAGAACAAAAAAAAAGGGGCAGTGAGGATAAAGAGGACAAGCTCTTCCATGGTCACTCCCAGTGACTCACGGGCATGGGAGAGAAAAGATGGGGCCTGGGAGGGTCTGGAAAAAGTAGGGTGCTCACTGGACGGCCAGGTTTCAATGTGAAATCTGCTGACCTGGTGTTTAGTCCTCTCTCCCTTACAATACTCAAATACAATTGTAAAAGCATAACTTGGGGCGCCTGGGTGGCTTAGTCGGTTGAGCGTCTGACTCTTGATCTCAGCTCAGGTCTTGATCTCGAGGTTGTGAGTTCAAGCCCCACATGGGGCTCCACGCATGGAGCTCCATGCTCCAAAAAAAGCGTTAACTATGTGTCTAGGAAAGAGAAAATGGTTTGAACTTTAAGAATCATTTAAAATTTTCCTATCCTTAAAGCTAATTACTCATTCATCTAACTATAAAAAGCCACTGGAATTCAAATTCAAGATCTTTATTTAAGGACAGTGTAAAGTGGTCAGTACTTGGAAATCCCTTAAAAACAAGTCCTTGCAGGTATTTCCCTATGGGGTTTGTATGATGATACTGAGAAGTGTCCAGTTTCACTGGTCACTTTAAAGGTCACCATAATGTAGATGGGAGGAGTCACAAGACTGGAAGCTCGGTATCTTTCCAACATGCCAGTACTTACTTCACAATGCCGTAGCCCAAGCTCACAATGATCACAAGGAGGCGAGCCAATGTCCTCTTAACCGCAGATATCAACTCCGCAAATATCAATAAACCTTGGGCTGAGGGGAGAAAAGAAAAGAATTCATTCTGTATACATCTAGAGGCCTGCTACCAAAATTCTAAATACGTATCGTCTGTAACCTCATTCGGACCCCAGATGAGCTAGCCATATTTACTTTAAAGGCCATCTAATCCAACCGATGTTTGAAAACCTCAGTGGAGGGGAATTTGTTACTCCTGGAGAATTCACCCCGTATTTGCTAGCTCTATTGGGCACAGCTTGCTTGCATCTACCTAAAAGCTGTCTCCCTCAATTTCCCTCTATTCTTGTTCTTTCCCTTGAGACTACAAAGAACCATATCCCTCTTTCTGTCCTGTAATTATTTGAAAACCATAAGGTCCTCTAGAGTTTTCTTTTTTGCCAGGATGCCATCATCATTTATTCACTTATGCTCCTACTGTGTGGTTATAATAGGAAAAGACACACCATGATCACCGCTCTCATGAAGATTATATTCTGCTGAGGAGAACTGAATAGACAGAACACAGTGTGGTGAGTGCTAGAGGCAATATAGTATCTCCCAGGACTGTGAGGAAGCCAACCTAATCCACATCTGAAGGAGGTAATAGTGGGTTCTCAGAAGAAATAACATCTAAATCAGGATTTGAAGGCCTAGTAAAAATTAACTATTTGGGGGAAATAAAGGGAAAAGCAAAATTAATGGTCCATGAAAAGGCATGGAGGAGAAAAGAGGAAAAGTAAAATATACTGCAAGAAGTCAAAGTTCAGTATGTCTGCAGCAGAGTGTAACGAGGGATGTCAAGAAAAGAGGCAGTGAGAGAGGCAGGGAATATCACATAGGGTTTTCAGGCCATGTTATGAGTCTGGATTTTATGCTAAGGGCAGTGGGAAGTCAATGACAGTAAATAAGGGAGTAAAAAAGCAACTGGTAAACTACAGCCCACAGGCCAAATCTGGCCCCACATCTGCCTTTGTAAATAAAGTTTTATTGGAACACATCCATGCCCGTTTGTTTACATGCTGACTGTGGCTGCTTTTGTGCTGCAATGGCAGTTGACTAGTTGAAACAGACTGATGGCCCACAAAGCCAAAAATATTTACTATTTGGCTTTGCAAAAGAAGTTTGCTGACTCATGGAATAAAACTGACAGCTTGATTTTATCAAGATTGCTCTACTTAACGGCCTTGAAAGGAACCAGGCTACAGGCAAGGAAAATGCTGAGGTGGCTCTTCCAGAAATCCAGGTAAGAGATGATGAGAGCACAGTGCTGGCAGTGAAGATGGAGAAAACCAGAAAGACATTCAGAAAACAGTAGTAAGTCCACCTACTTATTCTTGTTTTCAGCTCACAATTCTCCAACTTATCCACAAGGAATCAAAGGAAACCTTGTCAAATGCCCTGTAGACAGATATGGAACTAGAGGGAGAGGAAGAGGGTGGCAGGAAGATGGCACCGAGGTTGACTGGCTCGGCCATCCAATGACAGGAATACCTGGAGGAGTATTAGGTTTGGACTAGAGTGAGTCAAGTACAAGGGCGGGAAAGGTGAGTTCCTTTTCTGCCATACAGAGACTGAGAAGTCTGCAAGGCATTCAGAAGATGGTCAGACCAGCTACTAGGTCTGCAGCTCAGGACAGACATCTGGCCAGGCGGTTAAGCTTCAGGAGGAAAACAATGGATGAACTCTCCAAGACAGAGGAACGTGAAGAGGTTTAGGATGACAAATGGTTAAGGGTGGTGTGTTTTCAAATTCTTTCATGAGCTGCTCGATCTGGATGAATTCCCTCTTGGAAGAAAGTGATTATACAACCTTCCTGGTACAGCTGGACCTGCAAAACAGGAATCTCAATGTCTTCACTGCTAGTCCTCCTGCTGTTACCTAAGGTTGTAGGAGCTGGTGGGAGGCAACCACTCTATAATTGCCTATGTTGAGTTTATTCTTCATCAGCTTCAACCTTTAAATCCTTTAAAAAAGTTTCCCATTTGTATTTTTGCAATTTGTACTTCAACCCCAAGTTCAAGGTCTTGCCTATTAAATTTCACCTCTCCATTCAGGATATCAAAACTCTTTGATCCTTCAAATGACTCCAGGTGAGAAGGGTCCATCTAAAATTATTGTCTATACCCCCAGTATTAACAACTCTGCTAACATCACATCGACCACAAAATTTTAGCAAATGCTCTCCACATATGCATAGGTCTGCAATGAACGTTAGTTGAATAATAAGGATAAACCAGCAACAAGGTCTGAAACCTGTGAGACAGAGGTCATTTAAAACCTTCTAATGCAGTGGTTCTCAATCCTAGATAAACACTAGAATCACATGGGAAGCCTCTCAACAGACCCAATTCTTAGGCCTACGCCAACCAGACTCTCTGGCACTGGTATTGTTCTAAAGTTCTTCAGTAATACTTATGTGCAGCCAGGGATGAGAACCATTGCTCCAGACCAGTGCTATCCAACAGAAGTTTCTGGGATGATGGCAATGTTCTGCACATGTGCTACCCAATAAAGTAATCACTGGCCACGTGTGGCTACTGATGCAGCTAGCACAACTGGGGAAGTGAATGGCTAATTTTACTTAAACAGCCAGATGCGGTTTGTAGATACCACACTGGACAACACAGCTTTATACTGACAAGACTGATGGGCGGTTATGTGCACGAGCCCTTTAGACATGGCTGCACAGCCAGTTGTCAGCTCACATTTCTCCATCTTGTCCACAAGAAACCACAGTAGTCAAATACCTTGAAGAAGTCCAGATATACTAAGTCAAGAAGCACAAAAGAAGTCAATCTGACATGACCTATTCTTAAGGTCCCTGTGTTGGGTCCTAACAATCACCGTTTCCTGTCCCTGCAGTGCTTTTTCTAAAGTCTAACCTCCCAGAATCAGTGCTAAGCAAGACAGCCTGGGTTACAGACTTTCTTCACACTTGGGGAAATCAGAAACAGTAGCAGCCATGTGGTCTTCTGGCACCTCTCGTTTTCACAGGACTCCTCGAAGACACTGACAGCAGCCTGCGGTTTCTCTTCCAAGGCTTTCTCGTGTCATCTCAGACAGAAGGCTTAAAGTCCCTGAGGATGGCAAGTGGCCTCTTATCCCTTCATGTTATCTTAGGCTGCTGTTCCTCACTGACGTTCAGGCCACCCACAACCCTCCCTAGACAAGAGATGACCACCACTAAAAGCAAAGGAGCTCAACTCCCTTACTTAATATTCAAGAATGCTCTCCTCCCCAGCCATAAGCAGCAGCCTCACCCATTCTTCACTATTTGGTTCAGAGCGTGCGCGCGCGCGCACACACACACACATCACTAAAACCTCTCATAGTGGAATAAGATCTCTAATATGCCTCCCTGGATATTTGTCCTTTCTTTCTTCTCTTGAACATAACCTTTTATTTTGGAAAATTACAAACATTCCCCAACATGAAGAAAGCAGTATAGTCAACTCCCCTGTACCCAATACTCAGCTTCAATAATTATCAACATTATGCCTGATCGGTTTCATCTGTATTCCAACTCACTCTTCTTTTTTTTCTGGAGTATTACAAAAATAAATAGCAGACATAACCACACCCTATGAAAATCTGTACAAAGATCATTTTAACGGATCACTCAGAAGCACACTCCTGAGTGCTTTCAACCCTTTCGAGCTACCTCCCTTTCCAAAGCTTCGGCAATGCAATTGTACTTGACTTTTCTGGCCTTTTTGCACACTACCTTCTAGAAATCTGGGGCATACATCGGAGATGCCCAACTTCCTGCCTTCCCCGTGTAAGCCGTGAGGGGCCTCCAACGGTCACGTGAAGTTCTCTGTGAGAGTGAGGAGACAGAGAACACCAGACGGCTTACAGGCACCATCCATCCCCGCACTACTGATTTTACTCCCTGGGGTCAAATGTTCCTTCTTTTTTTTGGGGGGGGGGGAGGAGAAAGGAGAAGAAAGAATAAGGGGAAAACACAGAGAAATATGTTAAAAGGATCAGTAGCACCTAAAGTGCCCCTGCCTGGAACTTGTGTTGTTTTAAGTCAATCACTAGAATGGGAGTTTTCTTTTCCCCAGGAGGAAAGTGAGGGAAAGCAGGGGAACAGAAAATGAGGACAACACATCCACTAGCCTAGATCAGAGCCCCACTTTGACATCCCCTTCTTGGCTCTTGTCCTCTTCATCTCAAATGCGACTGTTCCCAAACCACTGTACAAAGGAGGCCTCCCACAGCTCTGCTCACAAATGCTAGGGGCCTCCTGGATCATACTGCATTTATGGAGAGAGTCACAGCTTACTTGATAGCCCAGTGCTGCTGATGTTCTGATATTCAGAATAAAAAACTGCTTTTTCAAGCATTCCCAGGAAAATAACAGCTGCAATCCAGAACTGAATTCTTAATATATCTTTCCAATAGCAGGCAGACCACATCAGCCAGAGTACGCCATATAAAATATAAATGATGCACATCACCATGTAAAACTGGAGGAAGAAAAGCAGTTTTAGTCAGTTAAGGCTTGTGATCATTTGAAAATGGACATTTCTTCATTCAAGTATCTAATCTTTTATTTTCCTGTCACTCTGGGACCAGAAATGGAGGGTATGCCAAAGCATTAGCCACTAAGGGATACCACTACCGAATTCTTTAAATTGTTAATGTTTCCAATTAGGATACAAAATTCATTCTTTTTTTTTTTTTAAAGATTTTATTTATTTATTTGACAGAGACAGCCAGCGAGAGAGGGAACACAGCAGGGGGAGTGGGAGAGGAAGAAGCAGGCTCCCAGCGGAGGAGCCCGACGTGGGACTCGATCCTGGAACACCAGGATCACGCCCTGAGCCGAAGGCAGACGCCTTAACGACTGCGCCACCCAGGTGCCCACAAAATTCATTTTTAAAAAAGGAAAAAATGATGAGAAATACTCACAATCATCAAAGGCCAATCTGATGCAGAAATATATCCATGAGGCCCAATCATAGAAAGAGAAACTGGTGAAGATGGGGATAAAGAAAATAAGAATTAAATGACCCATTAATCTTTTCCTGTATTTTTAAATGTAAGCTCATTTCCCAGAAGGCTCTAAGAACACAAACCGAGCTAACAAATGCTGAATTTTTACTTAGCACACACAAAGTATTGGATAATTACTAGTCATTGGCATGTGATCTCATCAAGATACCTTTACTTGTATACATGCCGTTGTCAAACCTGTGCCAAAATCTGATCTTACGCAGACAGCAGAGCAGTACTGGCCTTTGACTGGCCCCATCCTGAGTCACTGACCTCACTGAGGACTCTGTCTTCTTTAGTGTAATTTACCGGATTCAAGCATCTAGTTGGGGTTTTTGTCTAAGACAACAATAATAAACAGGGTGCCAAACACAGTACAAAACTTACAGGTCTCAGTAATTGCTCCAGTTACTAACTGGTGGGGTCTTAAAACTCCCTGCTGGAATCAGGGGAAAAGACACGATACCTGGGAAGGTGGGAGGAACGCACTAGCCTAGGTAGCAGAATGGCTCCAATGTCCCTGGCTCTCTTCTCTGGCCCATTATGTCATTTCTGGGAAGAGACCCTACTTCTCACTCTTCTAGAGCAGCCACCTCCACCAGCCTCCCCTGTGGTACACCAGTTCTGTGCCTCCTCTGAAGCAATGCCTATGTCAGCTCAGGACTTTCTGCCTCCTCACTGGACTGGGCAATGCCTGGCTTCACCTCTGTGTCCCTAGTGGATGAATTAGAGCAATTTGCAAATCCGCAGCACCCTCACATGCTCTTGGCTACTACTGGTCCAGCAGACACTCACTCTGGAAAATGACAGCCAAAGCAAGTCTAAGATCTCTGAAAGCATTCATTCTCTTAAAAATTGCCTTTTGTAAGCCCACTCTTGCATTGGGCACTAGGAACCATATAGCTTAATGAGACACAGGGCCTACCTTGGGGGCCTAGGGGGTGCGCAGGGAGCTCACAGACCCACAGAAACCACAGTTGGCAGATAGGCTACTTCTACTCCTAAGCTACAGACAGATGCTTTAAAATAAATTTAAACACTTGATAATGGCCATTTTCATGAGACAGAATATAATCTACTTCAAATACAATTAAAATGTTGCCTACTCATTTCTATATTAGAAAATTCTTTTTTAAATCTGAAAGGATGAAGAATTTTATATCCCACTATAGTTTGAAATTTTAAAAATTTACCTTAATTTTAAATTTCCAATCCATTAAAAAATAAATATTACAGATAAGATAAGCATACAGTTTTAAGTCCCCCAGATAAACAGATTATTTATTTCTGTGATTAACAGAAGTTAATTTTTGAAATTAATTAATCTACATTCAGAAAATACAGATTTGGGTCAACGACAAAAAAACAGAACACAGTAAATGCAGACAGCAAACATGCGTGCAGTTTAACTATACCATTCAAATTCCATCTTGCATCTGTTTTTTCCGTTTTAATAGAAACAATAAAGATATGAAACCCATCTCTCTGTGTTCTGGCTACAACATCCTGAAACAGGAAAAAAAAAATACCCTTTATGTTATTTTTAAAAACTGCTGTATAAGCTATAGTTAAAAAATTGTTCACCACATTGTAAAACAACTTTTAGTAATTGAATTGGGTTACTTTTTACCGTTTTAAAACAATGAAAAGAAATGGTAGGCAGTGGAAGGATAGTGGATTATGGAAGGATTTCGCCCATTTTCCCCCCATGGTCCTCTCAGACCCAAAGCAATGAAGGAAGAAAAAAGCTTTTTCTACTATTCAGTTTTTCCTCTTTTAATATTTTTAAAGGATCTCCCCCAAATGCTATCATTCTATGTTTTACTTAATAATACCATTCAAAGATTTTTTCTAATATTACTCTTTCCGTATTTTACCCTAATATCAAGCATTCACTTGTTAAATTTGGGTGTCTTAAATTGAACTGGGGGAGTAAGAAGTCAGGTAACACTGTTAGAAAGACTGTACAGATTCAGTACATAGGTTTAATTACTGAAATTCCTTAAGATTTATGCTACTAGCAGTCCTGCTGGGAACGAAATTACCCACTGTAATGCCTAGAAATGCTCAATGCCCCACATAACCGGATCAAACTTTTCACATTCATCCTTCCAGAATATTTCCTATCCTTCCCTTTCATTTCCTACTCCTGCAACCTGCAACAGAGTCTGTGCTCGTTTGTCCCAGCCACTCCAGAGTGGATTGCCTTTCCACTATGAAACTCTCTTTAAGATCACCGAAAAACTTAAGGAACATGAAGAGTCAATGGCATAAAAGGAAATGTTAAGCCCTCCTAAACCCACCTTCAGTCCCTACACTCAACTGCTTCCAACCCTTTCCACGTCTTGGTCTTCTGACTTGTAGGAATTCCTCCAAATACCAAATTCTCTCTCCCCTGGTGCTATGTTCATGGTTTTTATTTCTATACATCCTTAATGATGATCCAGACCAGCCCATTGTTACGCTAGGCATTTGAAAGAAAGGCTGCAAAGAAGTTAACCTTAAATTACAACTTCAAAGGAATTTTTAAACAAAGTCAGAAATAAGTATATAAAAAATTCATATAGACACACATAAAAAATATACTATTTGAAATAATGCTTCTTTTTTCTTCCCTGCTTCTAATCACCCTACTGTATATTGCTCTCCAAGTATCTGTCCATCGCAGACTCTTCTCAGGCTTACCAGAACTTGTATACATTTGATTTAAAGACAAATAAAATGACTTACTGTTGATCTTTCCTGGTTTGAAACATTTCTGGTATTTGTAATTAGTTCCTTATTCTGGAAAAAAAGAATAAAATAATTCCATTTTATATTGGTGCGTTTCTATGGGGGAAAACTGCTTAAACAATTAAGAAAAGAATGTTTTGAAAAAAGTAAAGAATCAGAGAACACATCCCTAGTAGCCCAAACATGAGTAACAAAATCCTACTTTTGAAAAATTACTTTTTAAATCAGGATAGTGGTTACCTTGGTGGGGAAAGTATTAGGAACCAAAAGGTGGGAGGTGGGGGTGGGGGGTGGGGAGTTTTAGGTGCTAAAATATTTTGTCCTTGATCTGGATCTATATTGATGTGTTCGGGTTCTGAAAATTCATCAAGCCATACGCCTCTGATACTTACGCTTTATGTTTATTACACTTCAACACAAATTTTAAAAACACCTTTATTATTTTCACTGAAGACATATTTTCATTTCAGAATTTACAGAATAAAAATGTAAGTTACAATGACCCATAGTCACAACCCATGGATGACTGCTGTTAACATTTCAGAATCAAATCTTCCAGGCTGGGAGGAAGTAAGTGCATAAGAGAGGAGAGAGTGTTCAAGTAGGTTAGATGCTGATAAGTCAAGTAAACTGACAGACCTTTAGTACCAGAAACCTTGACTAGCTGTTCTGATGGAATGATGGGGGCAAAGGTCTCACTGGAGTAGATAGAAGAGAGAATGACAGAGGAACTGACAGCAGACCAGGACAAGGTGATGAAAGGGTTCTTTTTTAAGGGTGTTTCTGTAAAGGGTACAATGAAATGGAGTAGCGGTGCCAGGATCTTGCTTGTTACATACTATTACACATACAAAAGAACTGCACCAGACATTAACAAATTAAGCACCTTTCTTTATCAAAATACTGATAAAATAGAATTTAAGTTAATACTTGTATTCACTGAGAGTAAAGTACATTCTATTTTGACATGGCAAGACAGATACTCACAGTCAGCGAGGGAAAAACCTGTAAGTCACTGTTGCAATCTAAGTTTTCATATTTTGTTGTCCAACATTCACCGTTCTTTAAATAATGGCCACAAACGTCTTCATCAACACTCAGATCCTGTGTCTGTGACAGCTCCTCCTGCCCAAGGTAAAATTCGATGTTATAATTTATCTCCACACTTCTTATTCAAGAAGATAAATAAAACTTCGCATATAAATGGTATCAAAGATTCATTCAGTTTGGAGCACTTGAAAACATGCAGAACAAAATACCAAAAAGAAAAATGTTCTGGATATCATTTTAAGTATGACAAGGTCATCATAACATGTTAGCCACTCCAAGGCGCTCAGATACAATAACACATAATACAAGTATAACCTTAGAGGAAGAAAAGTGACTAAGGTATATTACCACAGGAAATGGTTCATAGAGAAATAAAAAATACTTTGTCCTGAGGCTACTTTCATTTTATCCCATGTATGAAAAATTTTACCGAGAAAGAAAAGCGGCATTTAACTACAAGAAAAGCTAAACCAAAGACAGATTAATAAAACTAGGCTTCTAATGGTGGCTTCCAGTCATCAAGAAAAGGTCAAGCTGGCTTCTCCTGGCCAAACAGGAGACAATTTGAGCAAAATAAATAAAAAACCAGTAAGAGATTATAACCCATGTAACAAAGTAAAAATCAATGCATCTATGCTGATGATTGCTCAGCTGAATAATTAACAGGTAAGATAAGAGGCAAAGAGAGAGCTCATCCTGATGGCAGAATGTTAACAAAGCAGAAGAAAAGACGGAATTAGAAAATCACCATTTAGCAATCATCAGAGCAGTAACTGATTCATTAGGCAAGAATCAAAAGATATTAAAACAAGCATTGATGAAAAATCAGGATATTCACATACAAATACAAAGTATTTCCTCACAAATTATTGTTAACAACAAAGAGAAAAGTAGTAACTTTATAGTGGAGAAGCCTGGTAGAAACTTCCTTAACCAACTGATCAAAGTTAGCATTACCAAAAATGGGACAAACCAGAACTCTCCAGTATGCTTGCCAAAAACATAACCTGAACCAAATCATGAGGAAATATCAGAAATATTGGGGGGCGCCTGGGTGGCACAGCGGTTAAGAGTCTGTCTTCGGCTCAGGGCGTGATCCCGGCGTTCTGGGATCGAGCCCCACATCAGGCTCCTCCGCTATGAGCCTGCTTCTTCCTCTCCCACTCCCCTCGCTTGTGTTCCCTCTCTCACTGGCTGTCTCTATCTCTGTCAAATAAATAAATAAAATCTTAAAAAAAAAAAAAGAAATATTGGAATTGAGGGACATTTTATAAAAACAAATGGCTGTACGCCCCAAATATATCAATGTCAGGAAAGACAGAAAAAAAAAAGCTGCAGAAATGCAGTGTGATCTTGGATCAGGAAAACAATAAAAAACTGCTAAAAAGGATGTTTGGGGGACATTGGCAAAACTTTAATAAGATCTGTTTGTTAGGGGTGCCTGGGTGGCTCAGTTGGTTAAGCATCTGCCTTTGGCTCAGGTCATGATCCCAGGACCCTGGGGCCCTGGGATTGAGTCCCACATTGGACTCCATGCTCGGCAGGGAGACTGCTTCTCCCTTGGCCTGCTGCTCCCCTTGCTTGTTCTTGCTCTCTCCCTGTCTCTCACAAATAAATAAATAAAATCTTAAAAAAAAAAAAAGTCTGTCTACTAGATAACAGTTTTGTATCAATGTTAAATTTCCTCAAGTTTATCACTGTGTAATCTAAGTGAGTATCTTTGTTCTTAAGAAACACACACTGAAGTATATAGCGTGAAGGGGCAAAATATTTGGGGATAAAGTCACAAAGGCAGTATTTGAGGAAAATGGCACCTTTCATCCCATATGGAAAGATAATACAGATAAGAATATGGAAACCCACGCATCATTCAAGCTAGGAGCCCACAAGGAAATGGCTGTGAGCAACTATCAGAACTGTCAAAATACACACTTTGCTGAGGGACACGGGAGCCCAGTGGACACCCCAGGGGCAAGAGAAAGCCTAGCCTGACCTTTTTCCTCCTCTCACATGCTCCCTCTCCTTTTCCTGGGGGTCTCCTTTCCTCTCCTCACCTCTCTGAGATCTGCTTCTACTCACTAAAGCTACTTGGCCTCCCTAAAGTTCTAGGTGCCCTATAACTAATTTTTTGAATGAAGTAAAACTTTTACATTTCTTCCTTAAACTACGTTGATTTTTATTTGTATGTGACCCACAACCCCTTTATTGATGGTTTCTACATGTCTGACTTAAATATTTATTAACATTTTTCATAAGACAAAAGGAAACTAAAAGATGTTTCCTTCCCAGAACGCATATACTTTGATATAATTAAAGCATTTCTTGCCTAAGTCCCAAAATAAATCTGTGGTACTTTTAAAACTACAATCTATATTTCTGGCCTCCTCACCTAATGAGCTAATAAATCTTTATACTCATAATTTTTCCTTCATAGCTTTTTATACATTAAAAAGTTGCATTTTACTTACCTCCAGCTTAGAATATTCATTTTGACAGGTATAATGGTTCAAATACCACTCTATGGTAAACTTCACAGGCCCAGAGCAACTGAATGACTTAACTGTTTAGAAAAAGAAAGTCTCATTTTATAGTCATCATATATATACTCTAATATAAGCTTAAGGTTTTGAGAATGCAATTTAAAATAGGCTACTTTAATGAAACGGTGAATAAAATATTACCTAATTTCTCCCAAAAGTCACTGCAAAATGAGATAAATTCATTAAATTAAATTATTATAGTTAACCAAAAGTTGCTATATTACTATTCATTTAATCTCTGTATTAAATCTAGAGTTAAAAAACAACTGATTAGCCAAATATGTTTCACTGCTTACTCTAAAGTCACTCTAAACTGTTCTCTTCACTGACTTATCCATTCAAAAAATACTGAGTGAGCATCCCTTGTGTGTCAGAAAGAGACATAATGGTAAACTGAAACAATCCCTGTCCTTGATATAAGAGGTACTGGAGAGAGGAGGGTTAACAATTAAACAGGCACCTTTGATAGAGTTAGGGTCTGAGAACAGGGGGTCAAGGGGAGCCCTGGGCAGGGCACCTAACATAGTCTAGAAGAACATGAAGAGGGAGTACCAATAGGCTTACTAGAGGAGAAGGCCTTTAACGTGAAGAGCAGGAATTAGCTAGGTGATGAGGAGAGTGGAACAGTATATGCAAACATCCATGACCCTCTGAAAATAGTTTGCTATGGTCAGAACACAGATTAGGGAAAGGGGGAAGAGCTGAAGCTGGGTAAAAGTGCTGGAGAAAAGTCATAAGGGGTACTATGCTCTGCTAAGGAGTATTCCTTTATTTTGAATATTACAAAGCACTACTATATGTTTCAGGCAGGAGGGTAACATGATTAGACAGACTGAAAAGGATTAAGTCTAGAATTAGAAAAAGCTCTTTTGGGAGTGTTATCACAACATGGCAGTTGGCTTCCCCTAGAGTAGGTCATCAGAGAGAGAGAGAGAGAGAGAGAGAGCGTGCAAAGAAGAAGCCACAGTATCTTTGATGACTTAGTTTCAGAAGTGATATGCCATTAGTTC
The DNA here is from genome assembly GCF_017311325.1 of Ursus maritimus. NCBI lineage: Eukaryota > Metazoa > Chordata > Mammalia > Carnivora > Ursidae > Ursus > Ursus maritimus. The sequence goes on along the minus strand of NW_024426774.1, from coordinate 35,809,851 downwards.
TGTCACATTCTCTTGGTCAGACCAACCTTGATATAATATGGTAGGGGACTACATAAAGTCATGAAAACCAGGAGGCAGGGATCACTGTGAGCCATCTTGAAGACTGGTAACCAGAGGGAACCCAACCTGAAGCTAAGACTGGTAGAATTTCTGGGGGAGAACACCCAAGAGTTGGGAGCTGCCTAGAGAAAAAGTAAACGAAATCTGGACAGGGATATCATTGAGCCTGTCTGCATAGCACCCAGCCCCTGCATAGAAAGAAGTCCAATGATTCTCAGAGGTTACACAGGGCTGGGAATTAGTTGAGTTTCCACTAACCAGAGTGGAAAGGCCTCATTAAATATACCAAGCACTGGGGAGAAATGTAGCAGGGTCACACCTTAGAAGTGGTGCTAAGTTAGCCCTACAGTAAAGCTACTCCACATCCACCCTAAAAGAAATTAAACATAAAACTGGAAAGGATCAAACTGACCCAAAAGAAACTCCTGTCTGCCAGAACAAAATTGTTAAAGCAATACAACATATTTTAGCACTTAAAAATGTAACAGTCATGGGGCGCCTGAGTGGCTCAGTCAGTTAAGGATCTGCCTTGGGCTCAGGTCACGATCCCAGATTACCGAGATTAAGCCCCTCGTCAGGCTTCCTGCTCAGTGGGGAGTCTACTTCTCCCTCTCCCCCCCCCCACTTGTGCTCTCTCACTCTTTCAAATAAACAAAATCTAAAAAAAAAAAAAAAGTAACATTCATGACTTCCACCATCCAAACAAAAGCTAGATATAAAAAGCAGAAAAAGTTGATTCATAATCATGATAGATTAGCCATTATGACAAAGGTGGAAATGACAAAGATGATTAGCAAAGAATATTAAAACAGCTATTATAAATATTTTCCACATGCTCAATGATGTAAAGGAAAATATGAAAATACTGAGGAGGGAAAGAAGATATTTGAAAAAAGGAACCAAACTTCTAGAGATTAAAAAAATACAATATTCAAGTAAATTCATTGTATGAGATTAATAGAGATTAAATGAAATTAAATACTGGACAAGAAAAGATCACTGAACTTGAAGACAAAGCAATAGAAAGATCCAAAATGAAGCACAGAAAGAGACTGAAAAAAATTAACAATGACCTGTGAGGCAATATCAAGCGGTCTAACATAAGGGCAAATGGACTCCCAGAAGGGAAGGACAGAGAAGTGGAGAGAGTATCTAAATCCACGATCAATGTAAGAGATGAGATTTTTTTCAGTGTAGCTATATAGTTGTTCCAGCATCATTTATTGAAAAGACTATCTTCTCTCTAAAGAACTACCTTGGCACCTTTACTGAAAATCAACTGACTTTACAACATGTGGGTTTATTTCTGTGCTCTCTGATCTGTCTCATTGTTCTGTACGTCTACCTTTACACCAATACCACACTGTTAGGATTACTGTACCTTTACGTTAAGTTTTGAAATCAGATAGAAGTCTTTCAACTTTGTTCTTTTTTAAAAATTGCTTTGGCTAATCTAGGTTTTATTGTTATTTGTATATAAATTTTAGAAATAGCTATTCAATTTCTACATTAAAGTCAGCTTGGATTTTGACAGAGATTAACTGAATTTATAGAACAATCTGGGGAAAACTGACAGTATAATGTTATAGATTTTTCATAGATGCCTTTACCAGCTTGAGGAAGTCTCCTTCTATTTCTAGTTTTAGAATTCTAAGAGTTTTTATGGGTGTTGTGTTTTTTCCAAATGCTTTTCTGTACATATTGAGACGATCATATAGTGTATTTCTTTTATTCTGTTTATACAGTGAATTACACTGAGAGATTTTCGGCAGTGATTCCACAAGCCTGCATCATGAACGGGGTAGCAAAAGAGGGGTCACCTATATGAAAGCCAGATGCCTGATCCACCACACGGCATGGACACATATCCAAGGGACTAATTCTTGGCTTTGCAGGCACTAAAATCTGGTTCTGTGAGAACACAGAGCCTCAGTCTCACTCCTTCACCGCACCACCAGTAACAGTAAAGTGGTTGTGTAATGATTAACTCTCTCCCTTCACATGCCTTCCTGGATACCCAACGGTGATGAAGGTTACCCGATGAGCGTGGCACCAGAACGAGGCAGCGCGGGATGCTGCATCTACACCTGCTAGTGACAGGTCATAACCACAGTCGTAGTTCAAAAACACTTCTCTCCCATCGGTGCTGCTAGACCTCTGCTTTAACCTGACTAACCACTGTATTTTTTTATGCCTTTGCTTCTAACTCCCTTCTGAGGCCTCATTCTTTCTTTAGATATGTTAGTACCACTGTCTTGAGTGTGGTCTACTCTTAGCTGATCGCAAACACTACATATTGATTTTTTAAAACAAATTATGTGTTTCACTGGTACATATCACTTTTTTCCTCCATTTAACTTTTTTTGTCTGCACCTCCTAAATCTTACCTGTCTAGACACTGAGATTTGAATTCATTAAAGCAAACAGATGCCAATTTTTTTCCTCACCTACTTCGGACTTCAATTTCTTCTTATCAAGTTCTTATCACCACTGACGATCTATGATATCAATGAGCTGCTTTGAACCATCTCTGCTTTCTAGCTCATAGTTGGCCATCTTCCCTCACCAAAGACCCACATATGACAGAATCACCCAATAAGATTTGAACATGATGTGATAGAGAAAAGGGGCATGGCTTTGGACTCCCAGGAAGCCAATTTAATCTACCCAACAAAAAAACTATTCCTTTATCCCAAAACTTTAACCCTGGCAACCAACTTACCTAGTCAAGTTACTGGAAACACTGAGAGGAATTAGATTACAGTACATATGATTTGCTGCATACCCATTAAAAATATTAAAAACCTCAAGATCTATGACTTGGTAGTTCTTACACACCAGTATTTAAAGTCCTAATTAAAATGTTAGTGTCTAGGGGTGCCTGGGTGGCTCGGCCTTTGGCTTGGGTCATGATTCCAGGGTCCTGGGATCAATCCTCACGTTGGGCTCTCTGCTCGGCAGGAGCCTGCTTCTCCCTCTCCCTCCCGCTCCCCCTGCTTATACTCTCTCTCTGTCAAATAAATAAATGAAATCTTTAAAAATAATAAAATAAAATAAAATGTTTGTGTCTAGTAATTTTTACTGTAGTCTACGATCATGTGTATATTTATAAAAGTTTCAGGGGCATAAAGGCTTTACCATAATCATGACATCTCATATATTCATAAAAGGAATTTACCTAGTTTTGAAAGCTGGGATTCAGAGTAAAATTTCACAGAAGTGAAATACTTTTTTTGTTGAAGCCTACTTTATTATACTTTAATTATAATTTTTGAAGAATGATTCATATTACATTTTTTGAGATAGGATCAGAAAAATCCATTCTTGAAAATAACCAAGGCCTGACCCAAACAAAAGAAACCCTGAAAATGTTAGAACCACTTAAAAACAAAACGTTTGCATAGTTTAAAATATGTTATATTAGTTTTATTAATATATCAGTTTATATTACATTACATGATATTATTCATTTATAATATACTGTTGTTAGTATATTAATTTATTGTACTTACCAGAAAATTTGATTTCAGTAGAGTTAAACATAGTCTTTCTAAATATCAAAGGTCCTGATTTCTAAAATGAAACACAAGAAAATACAGAAAGATCTAGTTAAAAATTTTTTTTCTCTATTTAGGAGTACAGTTTTACCTTTGAAAATACACAGTTCTAACCCTTGCACTCCTGTGACCAGAGTGATTATTATTTAAAAATGCAAATCTGGTCCCATCACCCACTTGCTTAAAATCTTGTCCCACGTGTCTACTCTCTAAGAGGATCCGGAATGCCCTTGCTTCCAGTGTCTCAGCCTGGGACCAGCAACACACAGGAGGTAAGGGCTGCTGCCATGTACCATTATTGCTGCTCAGGCAGGGGACCTATCTATGTATTTGCAGTTGCTTTCTCGATATCTCTTCGAATGTACTTTATGGTTTTCCACTATGTACTTATAACAGACCAATTCTTACTGCCACTCACAGGCCCCTGCATGATCAAGGCCTGCCCACCTCTCAGCACCTTTCTCTCAGAGCTTTGAAAGCAGGGTATTCCTTCTGGCTCTCAGGACCTTAGTAGTCAACCTGAAAACTTACTTAAAAACCCTTCCCTGTCACTCTTTATTCACCTTGTTAATGACTTCTTACACTTCTCAGCCCAGTTCAAGAGCCCCTTCCTCAGGAAGTCTTACACCAGGTGCCACACCAGGCCAAGCCCTCCCTTACACAGTCTCTAGGACCCATCCTTCATGTCCCTTTCCACAATTAAAATGAAATAATCCATTACTTAGTTATTTAATGTCTTCCCTCACCAAGAATAAAAACGACATGAGATGGGACTGTGTTCAATGAACAAGTGGTTAGAAATGAAAAACACAGATGACAGGCAGCTCTTTCTTGGTAACCTTCCACCCCAACACAGTTTCAACAATAACAACAAATCCCCCAGCCCAGACCCCTCTTCTGACCCCCGGATCCACGTACCCAACTGCCTTAAGGTCATATCCATCCTAGAGGACAGACATTTCACAGTAACCTGTCCTAAAGCAGATACATTCCTCTCTGCTCCTCCCCAACTCTTTCTACACTACCCATGCTGGTTGCAGGTGATGCCATCTTCAGTCACCCCAGCCTTGGCTCCTTCCAGCCCCTCAGCTCTATCGCTAATCTCCAAGGCATGCCTACTTAATCTTACAAACACTTCCCAAATGTAGTTCTTCCTCTCCATCCCTGCCACCACATTTCCACTTCAGGCTCTCAACATTTTCTCCCTCCCGCTCTGCAATAACCTAACTGGAAATTCTGCCACCAGATCTGAGCCTATAATTCATTCTTAGACAGCAGCCACAGTGATTGGTACTTATGTCTAAAATCCTTCAATGGCTCTCCTTCTTTCACACCCAAAATTTGTTACTGGTGGCCTACATGAACCTATAAATGGGGTTTGTTTGGCTAACACGGGAACTTTTAAAAATGTTTTGAATTAGTTGACATGATAAAAACATGGATTCTGGTCTTCACTTTAAAAAAGAGACTTGGCAATCCTGTGTTTACATTGCCATGTAAGAGCCACCAACTGGAGCCGAATGGCAGCTGCCCTCTTCAGAAGGAGCACGTAATCTATAGGACACAGCTCTCCCAGCACCCTGACTCTAGCTCACTTCATCAATGACATCACTGGCCTCAGACCCTAAGGGTCCTGGAGTTCAGACTCCTGGCCACAGGTTCAGGGCCAAGCTGTGGGAGCCTTAGGGTAGCCTGAGTCCCCTTTAACACTCCTACCAGAACCTCATTCAGCAGAAACACTAAGAATTTCCTGCATTGCTACTTTTAAACTCCCTCCTTCTTCTTCATCCAGGTAACATCAACTCAGCCTTAAAGACCCAACCAGACACCAACTCTAGAGAGCAGAGTGAGGTGACCCCCTAGTGCTCCACTAATATTCCAAGGATGCTGCCGAGTATATAACTACTCATGAATCTGTTGTCTCTACTACTATGTGAGCTTCTTGAGAGAAGGGACTATTGTCTAAATTCATCTTTGCAACAGCAATGGCCAGTCTAGCACATTGTGCACAGCAGGTGCTCAAACTATTTGTTGACCTTTACAATCAAAAGAAGCATTTCTTGATACATTTGCAGTACAAATAAATGAAAGCTTCCATCTCTTGTCTTATTCTTAAGGGCAAATTCTAACAACTTGAAATGGGGTGAAAATCAGCATATTCTCTGCAAAGAAGGGCTTTATGGACTGCTACTGATCTGAGGTAGGTAGGGCCCAAGGAAAAATTTACCTTCTTTATGCAGGAAGCAAAGTTATTCTTTCTCCAGGGCCTTTGGAATTTCACCATCCAAAGTATAGCTGGCAAAGACCTTTACAGATATGGTCAAGTAGTTTAACAATCTGTGCACAGCTCATTCACTTCCAGTACTGTTTACTCTGACTTAGTTTATGATATTGCCATTCACTAAAGAAGCAACATGAAACCACAAGTGTGGTTCTCTGAGTTTTGCTTTTTACTGTTCAGAGAAATTCAATAATAGAGATGTGCATGCTATATCGCTGACATATATAATGGGACACCAACCCAGAAGAATCCGGGAAGAAACGGTGGCATCGGGTCTTAAAAATTCAGAAAGAGACCTAGTTTCCTTCCTGTGTAGTTTCTACGCTGTAGGAAGTATTTGCAGCCTCTAGTACTAAATTTTTCTGATCGAGTACATCAAAATATAAGTTTTCCCTTTAGGGCTCAAACATCATTTTAATGCATGTGGAAATTATTCATCTTAGAGCAGAGATGGATGAAGCATCTGACTAGAAAAGCAAGGGATAAGGCCTCTTCCCGATTTCCTGTCCCTCTTTAGCAAGACTTTCCAAAATTCCACTCCTGCATCGCTCCTACATCATCTCATGTGACTACTGGATGCCAAGTTCTCAAATGGCCTGCGCTGGAAAGGAAGTTTGCACACACTCATGCCTCCAGACTAGCCTTCCAAACACTCCTTAATCACCCATCCCACCTCATCTCCGCACACACATTCCCGGAACTATGACAGGAGCCCTAGAGAAATTTCAGGAACCCCAGAAGAGCGAAAGAGAAGTGGGGTGGCTGTCACACGTTTTCTCATTTAAAGAAAAACCCGAAAGCGGCACACGCGCTTTTAAGTTTATGTTGAGTGAAGTCTAGTTAAGTCCTTTCCAAAGTGGCCTCATGGGTGTGGCCCTGCGGCTGCACCCGGACCCAAGGTGGGGTCAAATGGCAAAGATGCCGGCCCGAGCGAGTGCCAAGGGATCCGGGGCTCGGGTCTGAATAAACAAGAACTTGAACGAGTCAGAGCGCGTCAGAGCACAGCGAGGGGCCAGGACCTCGGGAAAGGCGATCCTTAGGAACAGTACCAGCGCTCAGAAGGGAGAGCCGTCCCCATGCACAAGCTTCTGACTGTGATCTTCCCCACAGCCCAGGTCGGGCCGGAGGATGGGGCTCTCCTCGTCCATAACAGACGAAAGGCTCAGGGAGCATATCACGGAGCCGGAGCAGGCCCAGCAAAGCCCAGATGAACAAGTCCCGGGCCGGGCCCGACTGCGGGCCCGGGGGTCGGGGCGAGCTCCGCGAGGACCCTGAGGGCCCGAGACGCGCCACGCCTCGGTCTCCACACTCCACTTACGTCGTTGACTGTCGCTGCCCAGAGCCCGAGCTCCGGGACGGCGCCCACAGCCGCCGGGGCCCAGCACAGAAGGCAGAGGGCGACGCGAAGTAGCGAGGCCCCGGCAGGAAGGCGGGTGCCGGGCTGGAGCGAGGCCCCGATGCGGCAAGCGGCGGCCATCTTGACACGGAAGCCGCACCTGGCGCTCCAAGGCGCCCGCCACGCCCCGGGTCCGCACCTGGTGCAGCTCCGCCCCCGGAAGGCGGGTTCGGGTCGGGTGGTGTGGTTCCGACTGGGAGGTAGACGAGGGGTTTGGGCTTCGGCGAGGAGGCGCGGTTTGGGCCCGGGGAAGCGAGGCTGAGGCCCGGGGCCAGGCGTGGAGCTAAAGAAGCTAGAGCGTGGCTAGGAGGGGGTGGGCTGGTCAGAGCGTGGAGGCGGGCCTCGAGGCCGGACCGGAGTGGGGAAGCGGAGCCCGGAGAAGAGATGCGGACGGGGCCAGATTTGGGGCGTGGCCAGGTTTGGGGCGTGGCCAGGTTTGGGGCGTGGCCGGGCGGGGAGGTGGGACTCAGGGCCGGGCCCGAGTGTGGAGGCGGGGCCGCTGGGGTAGGCGGGGGTGTGGGCGGGACCATACTGGGGCGGGGACGGGCTGGGAGGCGGGGCCGGCCTGAGGCCGAAAACTCAAGTCCCAGGTTTCACTGTGGTTGTGGTCCGACGCTTAGTGGAGAGTATGGGATGGTTTCGTGTCAAAGTTCTGCTCCTTGTGTCTCAATTCCTTGCATCCTCTGCACGTGCCCCTACCCCAGTCCTCTCAGCTCAAGGGAAACAAACTGTTCTCTAAATTCATGGAAAGTGGTCTGGAAAGTCCTTTGAGGTCAGGGTCAGCTGAACCCAAGGCACTGTGTTGTAAGTATAACGTCGGTGGCACAGTTAGTAATTTTAAGACAAATAAAGCCGCCTGGTTACTTAAAGCTGAAAGGGGCAGGGCTTACATCTGTCTTACTGTGTGCTTTGCCCAGCATTTTCGTCTGTGAATGCTTGCTGTTGAAGAGAACTACTTTATTATCAAATGTAAGTAATGTTCAGAGGAAGAATACACTCCTGGATTAATAGCGTTATAACGTAAAATGGGATTGATTTATAGTCAAGAGGCTCTCTCTGCCTTATCAGTCACCCTAGTCACTTAGTCAGCCAGTAATTATTGAGGGTCTAGGCCAGAGTTCTGAGTCGAGGCTCATGTGTATGTATAACTGTGAAGATTGAATTTGTGATAGTTCCTTTTCACAAGAAACTTGTAATTATAAATAAATACTTTTTATTGTGTCAGATTTTTATTGTTTACAAATGCTTCAGATAGGCCCCTTGTTATATACAACCATCAAAATTCAAGAGCACGGAGAGAGGTTTCTGGAACACTGGCCAACCCTTACCAGTAGGTGGCACTAGCAGTTTGAAACTATTTTATATAAATTCGTGTCTACTATAAATGTCTTTGTAATCCTGAGTGTTTAGCTTCCAACTTCAGTTGATGATGCTATATATATACATCTGCTTAAAATCATTAAAACCTTAATTCAGTCAACAAATATTGTGTGCCTTACTGCTGGGTATTGCACATTTGTACTGATTGCTGGTAGTAGACTCGAAGGATTTTACATTATTAAAGTACAAGTACTTTTGTCATTTAGATTTTGTGGCTTTTCTATTAAAACCTAGTTTTCAAAGCAGATTAGAACTACTGTCATTGACATGAGCAAATCAAGCAGCATTGCTCCTGCATCCAAGGAACTGCCTGGATAGGGACAAGATCAATACAGCATAGTCCCTGAAATGTAAAAAGATGTCCACAGGTAAAAAGCCGATTGTACAAAGGCAGAACAGGTAAAGCCTTGAAGTATGGATATCAAGATTCTATGGGGGTAATTTGGTTAATTTTTTTCCAAGAGTCCTTTATCTTTTAGAGATTTCCTTCTTTTGAGTTTGCCCAGAAACAGACCCTGTAATAAAGATTTGAGTAATCATAGTAGTTCATTTGAGAGATGCAGGAAACACCAGTAGGGGAGTATTATGGGCTGAATTTCCCCCCCAAAACGTATATGCTTAAGTCTTAACCCCCAATCCCTCGGAATGTGACTGTATTTGGAAATAGGGCCTTTAAAAGAGGTAATTAAGGTAAAAACGAGGTTGTGTAGGTGGGCCCTACTCCAATATGACTGGTATTCTTATTAGAAGAGGAGATTAGAACACACACACAAAGACCATGTGAAGACTCAGGGAGAAGACAGTAATCTATAAGCCAAGGAGAGAGGTTCAGAAGAAACCAACCCTGCTGACACCTTGAACTCTGACACCTTGATGTTGGACTTCTAGCTTCCAGAGTCATGAGAAAATAAATTATGTCCAGTCACCCAGTCTGTGGTACTTTGTAATGGCAGCCCTGGAAAACTGATACAGGGAGTGAGCAAATGCGAGAGAAGGGATACAGATAATAAAGGGGGCATTATCACATCAGCTACTACTGTGGGCGAAGGGAATGTAATCCCATTGAGAAACTTAGGAGAAAGGTGTGAAGCACATGCCTCATAATCATCTCACAAGGGATGAATGAGCTGAGATATTTATATCTTCATACCCGTTAGTCCTTGGTTAGGGTCTGTCCTGGGGGGGCACCAATGACACTGGCAGTTCCAGCCTGCTATGGGCAGGACACAGTAGTTCTCCCCACTTTGGAGGAAAGCCTTTAAGCAAAGAGATGCAGACCATGAGAGCTAGAGTCAATTCAGGCACACTGAAGTGAAAGGACAGGAGGAAAACGGGCAGGGCACTGCCAGGGATCACTGCAGAAATTCACCCTGAAATATTAACGTAAGTTTACATGATGTCTGGGATTTGCTTTAAAATAATATAAGAGGGAGAGAAGTGAGTGGGGACACAGGTAAAACAAGATTGGCCATGAGTTGATCATTTTCTAAGACCTGGAGATGGATACATGGGCATTTACATTACTATCCTGCCTACTTTTGTGTCAGTTTGAAATTTTCCATAATAAAAAGTTTATAGGGGCACGTGGGTGGCTCAGTCTGTTAAGCGGCTGCCTTAGGCTCAGGTCATGATCTCAAGGTCCTGGGATCCAGCCCCGCCTTGGGCTCCATGCTCATTGGGGAGTCTGTTTGAGGATTCTATCTCTCCCTCTCCCTCTGCCTCTCCCCCTGCTCAAACTCTCTCTGTCTCTTTCTAAAATAAATAAATAAATAAATATTTTCTTAAAAAAGGCAAAGAAAAAGGACGTGTTACATACAAAAAGACAAAGATAAGAATGACATAAATTTCTTGTCTGAAACAATACAAACAAGAAGACAATGGAGAAACATTATTTTAAAAGTGTTGAAAGAAAAAATTTTTTCAATCTAGGAATCAATACTCAGCAGAAATATTTTGCAAAGACAAATGAGAAATAGTCATTTTCAGATTTATAAAAGCTGAAGGAATTGATCGTGAGAAGACCAGCCTGAGAAATGTCCAGAAGATGATTCCAGGTGGAAGACTGAATTCATAGAAAAGAATAAAGAGCAGTGGAAATGGTAACAACATGTAACTATATAAGATCTTTTCTTATTATTGAATATCTTTAACAGATATTTTACTACTTAAACAAACGTAAAAATACCATTTTGGGGTTTATCACATGTGTGAAATAAAATCTATGCATCAAGAGCTTAAAGCCCAGGAGGAAAGAAGTGGAAATGTATTATTGTATAGTTTTTATACTATGCTTTAAATGATATATCACTTGAACAAAGCCTGTGATAAGTTAAGCATGTAACTATAAATCTTAGGATAATCACTAGCAGAACAAAAACTGATGGGAGGTAAAATAGAATCATAAAAAGTATGATTATTCCAAAAGAAAGCAGAAAAAGTAGATAAAGGGAATAAAGAACAAATAGGACAAATACAAAACAAATAGCGAGATGGTTGCTTGAAACCCAATCATGTATCAATAATCATATTAGATGCCAATGGTCTAATTATCTTAATTAAAAGGCACTGATGTCGGATTGGCTGAAAAAAAATCCAACTACATGTTGCCTACATGGAAGGGACTTTAAATATAAAAACATAAATAGGTTAAAACTGAAAAGCATGAAAAATTATATGATATGCTAACAATACTAAGAGGAGAGCTAGAATGACTATTTTAACATCAGGCAAAGTTTTCACAGCAGAGAATATTATGAGGGATAAAAGAAAGGTAATTTCATAATGTTAAAGGGGTCACTTCATCAGAAAGACACAACAATCCTATATACTTATGCACCTAATAACAGAATTTAAGATGAGTGAAGGAAAAACTAGTTGAAAATCTATAAAAATCCATAATTATAGTCACCCCCCAAAAGAAACCCTGAATTCATTAGCAGTCACTTTTAAAAAAATATTTTATTTATTTGTTTGAAAGAGAGAGAGAGAAAGAGCCAGGGGGAGGGGCAGAGGAAGAGGGAGAAGCAGACTCTCCGCTGAGCAGGGAGCCCAATGCTCCTGAGTGGAAGGCAAACACTCAATGGACTGAGCCACCCAGGTGCCCCTAGCAGTCACTTTTTGTTCTCGCCTCCCCCAGCCCCAAGCAAACATTAATCTACTTTCTCTCTCTATGGCTTTGCCTATTGTGGATATTTCTCATAAATGGAATCACACCATATGTTGTCCTTTGTGATTAGCTTCTTTCACCCAGCATATTTTCAATGTTAATCCACATTACATCATGTATCCGCACACTATGGGTGAATAACGTTCCAGGGTATAGATATCGCACATTTTGTTTATCTATTCATCATCCACTGATGAACGTTTAGGTTGTTTCCACTTTTTGGTTATCATGAATAGCACTGCTATGAATATTTGTGTATAAGTTTTTGTGTGAACGGGTTTTCAATTCTCTAGGGTATACACCTAGGAATGCAACTGGTGGGTCATAATGTAAATCTGTGTTCTAACTATTTGAGGAACTGCCAAACTATTTTTTAAAGCAGCTGTACTGGGGCACCTGGGTGGCTCAGTCGTTAAGCATCTGCCTTCAGCCCAGGGTGTGATCCCGGGGTCCTGGGATCGAGCCCCACATCGGGCTCCTTGCTCTGCTGGGAGCCTGCTTCTTCCTCTCCCACTCCCCCTGCTTGTGTTCCCTCTCTCACTTGCTGACTCTCTCTCTGCCAAATAAATAAATAAACTCTTAAAAAAAAATAAAGCAGCTGTACTATTTTGTGATATCAGCAATGTACGAGGGTTCCAATTTCTCCACATCCTTACCAACAATTGTTATTAACTGTCTTTTAGATTATGCCCATTCTAGTAGCTGTGAATGGTATCTCACCATTTTTTTTTTTTAAAGATTTTATTTGTAAGTAATCTCTACACCCAGTGTGGGGCTTGAACTCACAACCCTGAGATCAAGAGTTGCACACTCCACCAATGGAGCCAGCCAGGTGCTCCTCACTGTGGTTTTGATTTGCATTTTCCTAATGACTAATGATGTTGAATATTTTTTCATGTGTTCATTGGTCATTATATATCTTCTTAGGAAAAGTATGTATTCAAATCCTTTGCTTTCTTAAAATTTTTTTTCCCTTTAAAAATTAGGTTGTCTTTGTATTGTTGAGTTGTAAGAATTTTTTATATTTCTAGATATAAGTCCCTTTTTATCCAGCCTAAAGATGTCTGTCTTTTCAAATAGAATGTTTAATCCATTCACATTTAATGAACTACTTATCACTGGCTGAACAGGGAACACTGTGAATGCAGGGCAGACTTCAAAATTTCCTGAACTTGAAATATATTCTCCAAGCTGTAGACAGATCCATAAATAAAAGGTAGAGGCCTTATTGCCTCAAGATGTTTAAATACAACACTGACCAATGGCTGGCTTATTACTAAACCATGCTGACCCACGGGTGACCCCTTAAAAGCCAGACTTAAAAAATGAAAACAAGAATAATTTTTAAAAATTAACTAAGCAGAGACATCAGTGATCAAATACTGTAGGAGAAACACTGTCTACAGGATTAATTCAGACAAGCCACTAAACAAAACAAATAAGAAAACAAACAGTGGTAACAACCACCTCTGGAAGGAGGGACAAATTAGAATTTATAGTTGCTGTTATATATGATCTGAAATATCCAGTTTCAACAAAAAATATGTGAAATATGCAAAGAAACACGTTAACTCATACATAGGGAAAAAGTAGTCAGTAGGGCTTGACCCTAAAGAGGCCCAGATAATAGATTTAGCAGATGTTTTATTATTTTAAAAAGCATCTACTTATAAATATGTTCAAAGAACTAAAGAAAACTATGTTTTAAAATTTTAAACTCAAAATCAAATAGAGAATACAAACAAAGAAATACAAGTTATTAAAAGAAAAAAATGGCACTTTTAGAGTTAAAAGTACAATTACTGAGGGGCACCTGGCTGGCCCAGTCTGTAGAGCAGAAAGCTCTTGATCTTGGAGTCATGAGTTCAAGCCCCACATTGAGGGCAAAATTAACTTAAAAAAAATTTTTTTTAAAAGGTACAATTACTGAGATGAGAAACTCTCTAGAAGGACTCAACAGCAGATGTGAGCTGGCAGAAGAAATATTTAGCAAATTTGAAGACAGATCATTAGAGATACTCTAATGTGAAGTGTAGGAAGAAAAAGATTTGAAGAACTACAAATTTATGTAACAAGAAATTATTTTCTATCTTTGGAGAAACTATGTTAAAAGAAGCCATCAGGACTTGTGGAGTTAAAGCAGCAGTCTACATTCCCTTGAACTGCCCAGACCAATGCGGTATAATGCAACTTTGGTTTTCAACCTCCAGTGGATGGCCCTTTAATTTTAAGTTTGACAGGGCAGAGCCTTAGAGCTGCTTCCAGGGAAAGCACATGCTCTCTAGTTCTGAGGTTTGTTAGAGTCTAAACATCATCTACAGGCTTGGCTTCAACAAAATGTGCAAGTCAGAGCATTCTGAAGAATATTCTTTAAAAGAAAGTATTCATCTGAAGCCCCGTGTTCCCTCCTCTGGACTGTTATTCAAGACAGCAAGGCTGTTCTTTGCAAATCTCAATGTTCAGAAAAGAGCCTTCTTCTCAGTGAATATTAGTAAATGGATAAATTGATCACATGTGTCCTCATAGGACTGTTGTTTGAAAACACTGCCTTGGTTAGAATTTATAACCGTGCAGTCTCAATAAATTCATGAATTAATTTCATATTCTTGTGTCCTTAAGAGGTAGGAAGGGTTAATATATAAAACAGTCAAGTTGCTCTTTCAAATATCTATGCATGGAATCCCATTTCAATAGAAGGCATTGTACATGAAAATATTCTGAGGTAGTGGTCTTTGGGTTACAGCTTCTAGAAATAATCATTACATTTTTTTAAAATAAGTTTTTGTTTTAAAGATTTTATTTATTTATTTGGGGGGTGGTGGAAAGGAGCAGAGGGGGAGAGAGAGGGACAAATAGACTCTACACTGAGCATGGATCCCAGGACATTGAGATCATGACCTGAGCTGTAACCAAGAGTCCCACACTTAACCAACTAAGCCACTCGGGTGCCCTCATTACATTTAAATACAATTAATTTAAGTAATTTAGACATGCTTATGTTAAAGAGAAGGGCAGTTTTACTTCTGTTCTGGGAGCTTTAAAAGAGAGGATAAAATCTACATATAGAAACATCATGCATTACTGAAATGTTCATTAAAGAAAACAAAACTTCCCTTTTTTCCATTTGTCATCCAAGGTAACTAAATGTCTTTAGAGAAGTTAAGTTGCTGTCATAGCTGGTTTATTTTGGGGTCAATTACTTTCCCATTGACTCAGCAGAAGTTCCCACTTGTTGCCATTGACCAGGAGAACTCACAAAAGTCCTGACTTTCATGAGTCAGGATTTGTCTGGCCACAGTCAATCTGATTTGCCAGATAAGAGAATGTGGTTTGGCCTGTTTCCTGAGCAGGAACTACTGCTTGGTCTGGGGTCATGGAGGCAGAGGAAGAGCCCCCCCCCCCATCCCAGGAAGGCACTCGGACCCACCTCTGGACCCCCAATCTTGTTGATAAGGTCACTACTGTTCGCCATCACCCATACACGGGGGTGGATGGGCACTGAGGCTCCCAAGGAGCCAAACTCCAGGATGAGATGGATAGGAGAGGAACCTCTGGGCATCAGAGTGTAGAGAGTTCCCTGCCTCTGAGCCCAGGAGCCATCGGAGGTGAGGGATGATGGCGTGTCTCCTTCACTCTGCCAACTTCCTCACCTGTGTGCATCCCTGGCAATGGTGAAATTCTTTCATTTCTGAGTGAGTTTGTGTCATTTTGGAGGGATTTGATAACACAATCAGGGACACTATTTCTAATATGACATATGGTGAGTTTGTACTGCATAAAAAACGAAAGTGGGAGAAGCTTCTAATCGGGAAAATCCTCTAATAAGTATAAAGTACTTTCAAAGACCTTGCCTCCTCCCCTCCCTACAGAAACACCCAGGGGGTTGCAGGAGAAGGGATTGCTATTTTTACTGTACACTTATGGAAACGTGGGCTCCAGGAGAGCCAGGTGACCTGCCCAGACTGCCCAAGGAGTGCTCCCACGAGCCTCTGCCCTTGGCTGTGCAGCCCAACTCAGGAGGCTCTGATCGTCACTTCTCCTTTCTACTTAGGAAAGGAAAAAAGAAAGGAAGGGAAGGGAAAGGAAGGAGGGAGGAAGGAGGGAAGAAGCAAGAAAACCACCCCCGAGGCAGAGCTAGTCCCCACCTGTAGGTCACAAGTATTTCGGGCATTTGTTTATTTCTCTTGCCCTCTTGCTTTCCCCAGCCCCGTCCCAGGCAGCTGAAGACAATGACCCAATTTGTTTCTCTCTGTTTTCTCCCCCCCCCCTTTTTGCCCATAAGAGCCACTTTACAAAAGTAATTTGAGTTTTTACAGAAGGGAATTTAAAAGGTTATTTTCAGTTCATGCTCAGGAGACAGTACAAGAGTTTCCCAGTGATTGGGTCTTCTGAACGTTAGTTCTTCAGAACCTTCAAACATATGAATGTGGCTAAGAAGAACCACTGTGGTACCAAAGTTCTCAGTGAGATTTGAAATCTGATTAATTGTAGTGCAGCTTCATTCCCCTCTTGGGAAAAGGAAGCAGGGATGGGAAGGTGCTGCCCGTCACAGCCCATTTACTCAAGGTGCTTTGCTACTGGCTGGAGATGAAGTGAGTTTCTCTGCTGTGTTTGCTGATGTCTTAAGGAAAGCCAGAAGCCACAGCTTGCTCACCTCTCCACGCTCTTCTGTAGCTGAACTGGTCCAGGTTTCTTGACCCTTCTCAGGCCACACGGCACATATTGAGCAAACTGGACAGGATTTGGGGGGGCTGTTGGCATTCAATGAGCTGTTTATTATCTATTTGTTTATACTGTACAATTACAGTCAGAAATATAAAGCACAAAGTATATTAATATAGGTATTTCATATTAAATTTATATGAAACTTCCAAATAACAGTTTTTCAAGTTGCTTATTTATCTTATGGATGTGAACATACCTTTCTACATTGGGTTTTTTTTTTTTTAAGATTTTATTCATTTATTTGACAGACGCAGTGAGAGAGGGAACACAAGCAGGGGGAGTGGGAGAGGAAGAAGCAGGCTTCTCATTGGAGCAGGGAGCCCGATGCGGGGCTTGATCCCAGGATCCTGGGATCACACCCTGAGCTGAAGGCAGACGCTTAACGACTGAGCCACCCAGACGCCCCTACATCGGGTTTTTTTGCTTGAACTAGCCACTCAGTTCCTGACCCAGGATTTAATGATGAACTATTCACATCCTTGAGTCACCATCAATAAGAAACATTGCACAACTAGGTGATAGAAAATGTTTTATTGATTTTTTTTAACAAACGTTCCAAAATTTCTAACTGTAGAGATTACGTTTATAGGTTCTAACAGCGTTGCTGTTGTTATTGTTGTTGTTTTTCCTCTTTCACCGATTAAACTGATGCTGGCATTTTCTACAACAATGCAGATCCTTTTCAAACCCTCAGAACTTTCTTGTATGGAGCATTTCACAGTAACAGTGAAGTGGGCTCATGCTGGAGACTGGGGCTCCTGGGTTGGCAGCCAGGACCAGGACCCAGGCTGTGGGGGGCCACACCCCTGGGCTCAGTGCACACTGGATCCTCATGGGCTGCGGGCTTGGGTGAGACTGCTCACAAATGGGGAGCAACAGGCCCGAGGGATCAATGCTTACACACTGCATCAGTCTACTGCCTTCACCGGCAGAGTAAGCTAGGGTCTCCCTGCCTCAGCCCGCCCATCTGTGAAGTGGAATAATAGTAGTACCTACCTGCCGGGGTTGCTATTAGGATGAAATGAGTGCTGTGCATGGCCACATAGTAAGTGCTACTTATGTATGTGGTGTTTTTATTTTTTTTTAAGATTTTATTTATTTATTTGACAGAGAGAGCAGAAGCAGGGAGAGCAGCAGAGGGAGAGAGAGAAGCAGGCTCTCCTCTGAGCAGGGAGCCCGATGCAGGGCTCGATCCCAGGACTCCGGGATCATGACCTGAGCTGAAGGCAGACTTAACTGACTGAGCCACCCAGGCACCCCTACCTATCTGTTTATCAGGTAAAATGAAAAGGTCGAGAGGCTCTGGAGCAAACCCCCAAATCACATGCAGAGCCAGCCAGAGTCAGATTACTTGGTTCTGAAATTCTGGCTGCACCCCTCTCTAGGTGTGGGCCATAGCAGGTTACTCAATGGCTCCGGCCTCGGTTTCCTGGCCCATACACGATGATGGCATTGTACATATACATACGGCATCTATCACTCGCAAGGGTAGTGATATACAGATTAAATAGGGCAGTTCATGTAAAGTGCTTCAAATACAGCACGTGCTCAAGAATCAATGGCTGCCAAGATGCAGCAGAGCCTGGATGTGAACTCAGAGGGGCTGAGTTCTAAGCCAGGGTGTACCTTGCCCACTGCCCACGTCTACCTCCTGCCAAGTTGTGACTCCCAAACAGAAAAGTGCTCCACCTGTCAGATTCTCTTCTACAAGTTATTTTAAATCTTTCCACCCAGATTGTACTTTTCAATATTCTTTGTTCTTCATCTTTGGACTCTGGAGTGGTTTTTCCATATCCTGACAGAACAACACCAAGCTCAGTCAAAGTGATTGTATTGAGGGCCAGGCATTAAGGGAATTCCTTTCGCAAAGGCATGGAGGCTGCTGGTCAGTGACCACTGTCTTTTCAAGTTAAGTACGACACAGCCTTTCTCATTCATGTTTTATTAGGAAGTCCTATCAAAGAATTAATCAGTTATAAAACTTTAAATATTAAATAAATCATTCTTATCAAAGAGATGATTCTTGTAAGAATATCAGATTTTTCATAAGATCAGAAACAAAGTCAAAATACAGCATTTCATTTTACAAATTATTTTTACAATTAATGGTCATGAAAAAAAACAACTTTAAAAAAATAACACTGACTCTGTGCAAATGTTAACA
The DNA here is from genome assembly GCF_017311325.1 of Ursus maritimus. Classification (NCBI taxonomy): domain Eukaryota; kingdom Metazoa; phylum Chordata; class Mammalia; order Carnivora; family Ursidae; genus Ursus; species Ursus maritimus. Next base: position 35,791,122 of record NW_024426774.1, on the reverse strand, counting down.
TCAGGGAAGAGCTGTAGAGACGAGGCTGTTAAAGTGTAAATTTTAGATCTGCAAGGGAAGCAACATGAAATAAGTCATCTTTTATTAAAATAGATCTTTGTCTCTTTGCAGCATATACATATATATGTATTTTCTCTTTAAATAAATATATATTATGTATTTTTCACGATGACTTACTTGACAACATTCACCCGGTGCTTTAGGGCCATGACATTTGATTGGTAAAGGAAGACAAATTTCAAAAACATGGAGTGTACAGGGATTCTCCTACAACAGAAGAATTTCCTTGAGTTGGGAACGTCTCTCAGCTCTCCTCATATGAGGACTTCTGAGTCTTCTGAGGAATCGTCGGCAAATAAAAGTCCATCTGGTGACGGGCTCCCTAAGGGCAGTGTGCTGGATTGGGACCAGGAGACTCCATTTTTTACAAGTCTGTCCCCTGGTAAAACACAGTTCTTTCCCGGGGCAGCAGAAGCCAGATCTCCCCATTCTTCACTGCCCCCATTCAGGATGTACCTTTCCTCATGAGGTCTGTTCTCGTGAACTTCTGCCGTGACCACGCTGACGGCAGCGCTGGGAGTACAAGAGCCAATGATAGAGTCAAGATCAATATTCATGTCCAGCTGAGCAAGTGCGGGGCCCTCTCCAGGGTCCTCACAGCTCTCGGGAAACTGTGTGTTGATGTAAATGGCCTCAGCTTTGTCCTGAACTTCAGGCAAACTTTCCAAGAGCTTTTCTAGCTGCAGTCTCAACACTGAAAAGGTAGGTCGCTCCAAGGGCTCAGCTCTCCAGCAAGAGTGCATTATTTCATACCTACAAGTATACAGAAGGGTGAGTTTTTCTCAGTCCAGCACCCAGAGCCCTGAATGCAATCCACACTTTGTTTTCACCTAGTCTTTGATTCTGTCACATTTTAATCCACACTAATTCTACTTCTGGGAAATTTCTTGTATAATGTCCTGTAAAATTTCTTGTATAAATGTCTCATGGGCACGTAATAAATGATTCTCTGGCTCCAGGAATACAGAACATACGTGCCAATTATATCTACCGTTGTAAAGTAGGAGTATTTCAGGTCCTTCCTTCATAGGCTGGCAAACTATATGGCCCACGGGCCACGTCCAGCCCACTGTCTGTTTTGTAAATGAAGTTGTATTGGAACACAGCTACATTTATTTCTTGACATATTGTCTACAGCTGCTTCTGCTACAGTGGCAGAGTTGAGTAGTTGCTACAGAACCATATGGCCTGCAAAACCAAAACTATTTATTATTTGGCACCTTACAGAAAAGGTGGGCTGACCTCAGTTCCATACCATCAAACTGGGTTTGCAACCGGGAGAACTGAGTTAGCAGGGTCCTGGGGCAGGGGCTAAAGAGGCCAGGGGGTGGGGTGTTCTGTGTGTGTCACTACGTTTAATCTTCTCAACAGCCCTGTCATTGTTACTTTGCAATAAAAACGAGCGTGGACTCAGGGATGTTACAGATGCCACCACGGCTGTGTGGGCAGTAGGGGAACAGCCTCCGACTGAACAATTCCTACTCCCAGGGCCTCATGACGCCTCTGCTGTGTCGTGTACAGACAACTCTCTCTTCCGGGTACCTTCTTCATTCACAGTGTCTGACAGAATTAAGAATTATGAGCACAACCAAAGAAAGAGATGATTGAATTAGGAACTACCGGCCGGAGATGAAGAGTGAGTTACACCATCATTTCCTTTTGATTCTCTCCTGTTTTGAGAAATTGATATTCGTGTCGCTGGATAAGAAAACAACCCAAATTGAAATCATCTGACACACGGACTAGACGCGATCTTATGAACATAAATACGCAATTCCCGTATTTACACTGAACACATGATGTAGACCCTTTGGCTAATTCTAGTAGCCTGTGGTACTTCACACACGGGCAGATCTCATCTATGTAGGCGTCTAACAATATCTTTTCACTTGTTCACTTTTGCAGCCCCTATCAACGCTTGCACATGCTTCTGGGAGGTGGAGATTTGCAAAGAGCTCTGCCTACGAAGGGGCCGGCCATGGACACAGGATACTGAGGTAACGGCAGGGACATCTTCCCATCTGAGAACCCTGATTCTCACCTGGACGTCAGACTGCGGAGTATTTTTTACTCTTCCTGTTTTTACCTTCAATAGATGGCCACTTAGACTCGACAAACAGTTTTTATTTCCATTTTCAAGGTTTTTATGATATAAATCAATTTGCATTACTTCCTTCTCCCCCCCACAAAGCCTTGATTGTTGGCACTCTGAGATGAGCTTTGAGGAATTCTGTCCTTAGAGACACACACTCCTTTCCATTACTTCAAAAAGGGGCTGTGTTATTTAACTTATTTTCAATTTTTCCGGGTCTTTGAGAAAGCATTTGAATAATCTATCATTTTTTCATGTAGCAAAGTATCAATATCACTTTGAAACTTATTTATTTATTTATTTTTAAGATTTTATGTATTTATTTGAGAGGCGGGAGGGGAGGGAGAGAGCACGAGTGAGGCAGGGGAGGGAAGGGCAAAGGGAGAGAGAGAAAGCAGACTCCCTGCTGAGCAGGGAGCCTGAAGTGGGACTCGATTCCAGGACCTGGGGATCATGACCTGAGTTGAAAGCAGACGCTTAACTGACTGAGCCACCCAGGCACCCCGAAATTAATTTTTTTTTTTTTTTTTTACTTTCAGTACGTTGTGAAGTACTTAAAAATATGAACATGGCTTTTATAGACATGGGAGTATGTTTATTGTCTAAGCTGCTCCCCCAGAAGGGTGATGCCACAGTAGTGGACCAAGGAGAGGAGCAAGAGGGCCTGGACAGTAATGGGGGGCTGTGGGGTTTAGTAATGTCAATTTTAGGGTTGGAAAGAAAAATAAACAGGTTGGGTAGTTGACTTTGTAAATAGTCATTGTTGTTTTACTGTTGAGATTTTATAAAAGAGATAATCCTATCAGTTGCCAGGGGCTGAAGGCAGGGGAGAACGCGGAGTTGTTTCATGGGTATAGATTTTTCAGTTTCATAAGATGAAAAGTCCTGGAGATGGAGAGTAGCGATGGCTGGACAACAAAGTGAATTCACTTCACACTACTGAACTGTACACACACAAAGAGTTATGTTACGTGTATTTTACCACTATTTAAAAAAGGAGTTTAAAAAGATGCAATCATACAAATGTACAAAATTTATAAATGGATGAATTCACCCATATCTGTCAAGCACCTGCTTTGTCCCTGGCAAAGGAGTGTCTAGCACCACATTCTTGGCCATTCAGCCCCTCTGCCGGCCATGGGTCAGATCCCAGTGGGTTCGGGTTTTGCCCTATGGGCAATGGGGAATGACGGAGAGATTATGTTTAGGGCATCCATGATCAGACTCATTCAAGAAAGATTGCTTTGGTTGCCACCCAAAGGATGTGTTAGGAGCCTGGGGGTTAGGAGAAAAATGAGAAGGGAGACGGAAGGGCCTGCACTCTTCCACGGGAAACAATAATCCTGACCCACTCATCACTTACATACACTGTGAGGTTGCTGTGCCACTGTTTGCACATATGTGATGAGGAAGTGGAAGTCAATGGCCCCTGGCCCTGTCCAGCCCTGGGCCTCCATGCTTTGAGGGTCTTCAGGGTAGGAACGGAGGGGAGGGGGCTCTGAAGGACATCTGCTGGCTGATAGGACTCGTCAGGATAAAGGAAGAACAAGGTGGCTCCCTGGTGTCACACCGCACGATGAGGGTGATCAGCACAAGTGCCGAGAACCACTGTAGCCAGCGGGTAGGGGGTGTTCTAAGGGCTGCAGCCAGGACGCCGTGAACTCGGCTAAGGAAACGTCCCACGTAGGTGACGGGGGCATCACACAGAGTGGCCTCGCGGGCCATGGGGAGCAGGACTTGCAGCCTGGGAGTGATGCTGTGAGTAGGAGGTGGTCCCTGGAGGGCAGGATCAGAGAGCAGGGCACAGGGCGTACTCTGCTCTTTACATCGGTATAGTGCTTAGAGTGGAGTTTAAAGAGACCAGGGGGCAACTCAACACAGGAATGAACTCATCTCAACTAAGGTTAGACAGCACACGTGGAGGGGAAGCTCAGAAGTATCTTTCTCATTTTTTAAAAGAAAATGCACAGATATGTAAACACAGAGGCCTCTTTGGGAGACATTGTTCTCCAGCATCCAGATTCGAGGGGGGACATGGGAAGAGGGTCTGGTTCCCCAGAGCCCCTGTACGCCTGTAGCGTGGGGACCACTGACTGGTCTGCTTTGCCTGACTTCCCTGACACGCAGCATCTATGACTCTTTCACCTAAAACTTCTTAGCGACTCAGCATGCATTACTTGGCTCTATGTGAAATGTTTCAAAGCCAACATGTGACACAGCTTAGACCTTGCTAAGACCCCAGATAATCGCCGCAAATACCAACTTCTTCTGGAGCACAAGAGAAGCTAAGAAAGAAATGGCAACAAAACTCTTCATTCAATATTGTTTGGTTGAAACTGCTTCCTCATTTTCAGAAGCAGACATGTCATTAATGTGGTCCCTTTAAAAACTACCATAAAACCCCAAATCTAATTTAATTAGGATTTCAAGATATTTCTAAAGGACTTACGTTTTTTTGTGTCTGTTCTTCGTGTTCTATATTTACAACCACAATAACCACCACCACACCAAGCAGGGTGAGGCTCTGATCAATAAAGTTTCCTTCTGCTTGGCTTGGACAGGACCTGGGAGGCCTGCATGCACACTGACCTAGGTATTCTCACCCGTGTGTAGAGGCAGGGCCAGTGTGTGTGTGTGTGTGTGTGTGTGTGTGTGTGTGTGTGTAGGGGGGTGTCCCACACGTGCCTCCTCACACCAGTGTTCCACAACAGCCATGCAGGCCCACAGTCCTGAAACATTCTTGCTAAATATGGTGAAAATGCCCTCTCTAAGCCCATGACTCCTGTGACTTCCATCAGGAAGGTTCAAATCACCAAGCTAGGGGCAGTGCCACGAGAAATTATTTTTAAAAGGTCAGCAAGGTGTTTGGGGGACATCAATCTGGCACGTCGCTACTAATCACTGGTACCATTATGTGACATGCCCACAGGCTGAGTATTCTACCTCTTCTCTTCTTTAACTTCTCTTCCCAATCCCATTCTGAGTATGTGACTCTACTGTTTTTTTTTGTGGCTAATAATGAGGCACAGAGAGGTCCAGTCACTTGTGATGGCCACACACGTGGCTGGTTGGGAGACAGCAGCTTGTCTGACTGCAAGTCCTGGGCCTCTTCCCATACTGCCTGCCCTGAAGAGAGAGGGCCTGTCCGGACAGGTGCGCACTGTGGTCCTGCACACTTGGAGCTGGGGGCTCTCACGCCTGCTGAGCACGCACTCTCCCAGGGAGGGTTTTAACACATACATTTCTAGGCCCACTTCGTACCGAGAGTCATAATCTCCGCACAGGGCTGAGGTTAGAATACCTCCCCAGCAATTCTGAGGACCAGGCTGACCTCAGTGTCACTGGTTTAGATTTCCAGATTCCCTAACTGAAGATATTATTGTTTGAAATGTTGTATAGAAAGAGAACTATAGCGGTAAGAGGGCAGGTAATCGTTAAGTCCCTCATGTATGATAGATTTAACCTGTTTATAGGGTAGATCTCCTCAAGGTGCTTACGGAACTTCAGGACACGTGCAGGTTCCCTGGAGATGTGCACACAGCTCCCACACCAAGAAAGGTTTCTGGCCTGTGACGTCTGCATGCCACCTTCCGCATACACCCATCTGGCTAAGGGTGACCCCTGCCGCTGAGTGGCCGTGTGTCCCCAAGTCTGCGCAGAGCCAGCTGGCTGGCCCGTGCAGAGTGCCCAGGGACCCGGAGAAGCTCACTCACAGTTCATCCAGGCAGTCCTCGGGCTGCTTCAGTCTGTGGCCGTGGAGAAGATAGTCGTACATTTCGTGGTTCTGGACTCCCGGGTAGGGAGTCATTCCCCGTGTTGCTATTTCCCACATGGTCACGCCAAATGCCCACTGAGAACAAAGCGACAACAAGTTAGGATGCAAGTCTTTTCAGAAAGGCTGAATGGACTTTTTCATCTAGAAAGGTCATTTCCTTAAAGGCCGATGATGGTGCACAAAGCTGACAATTATGCCTGAGACACGCTGCTCTCCCAATGCCGCAAGAACGAAGGGCTCAGGGAGCCACACCTCCCTGGTTGTACTCAGGCTGTTTCGGGAAATCTGACAAAGGCGGATGCAGCCCTGTCTCTGTGTGTCAGTGCTCTGTGTAATGCTCTGTTCCCAATCTCCGGGTAAGGGATTAATTACACAGCACCTTTTATATAGAGCCGTTGGATGAACTCATTCAATTTAATGTGACTATCTTAGTTGTGGGCAATAAGTCACTATACTGTAGAAAAAAAAAAAGAATGGGAAAAAATTAAAGGCCTATGCAAAAACAGATCTGAATGTCAAGCTACGCCACCAGAATATAGTTTTCTACCTGAATTAAAGAATCTAGTGATAAATAAAAGGTATGAACATGCCCCCAATCCTCAATTTATCAGGGAGTAAAATGTCTTGCAACACCAGCTTAAGTCACTTCTCTCTGCGCGCCTTCAACCCTGCCATGTGGGGCTCCCACTCAAAGCTCTGCACGTACCACGTCACTTTTACTTGTGTAAACTCGGTCCGCAAGACTCTCTATGGCGATCCACTTCACAGGCATCTTAGCGATGCGGCCTTGGCGGTAGTAATCACCACTGTAGATCTTTTTAGAGAGGCCAAAGTCTGCGACACAGACGGTCATATCGTCTCGTAACCTACAGAGAGCAAGTTCACATCCTCAGCGATGTTTAGAGGCAAAGCCTAAATCACAGGTCTACATCACACGCAGCTGAAAACATGTAAGGAACCAAAAGATGGAGACCCCATCCACCTGTGAGGGTCCTGCTTTGGGACCAACAGCAGAGCAGGTGACAGGAGGTCTGGGGGGTCTGTGTGGGGATCTGGAGCAGCACCGCACCTGTGCACAGAGGGCGGAGCCACCTGGAGGGAAGAGACACTGCACAGGGGCAGAAAGAGCAGCAGCCCCAGTCCAGGGCCCTCTGGGACTCATCTAGCAGCCAGTAGCCTTCCCGCCTGGTATCTGGAAGCAGCACTGGCTCCTGACAGTTTGGGGGAGGTGGGAAAGTACGAGCTGTAAGAGGGGGATCCTGGACTTCCTGTTAAGGTAGCCCGGTGGTACTTGAGGAATTAACTGGAAAGCGAAAGGGATACAATTGCATTTATAGCCCAGGCTGTTAAAGCAGGTCCTAGACAAGAAGAAGAAGAAAGGAGAAATGAGTGGTCTGGAGGTGGGATGACTTCCTTGTTCCTGTCTGTCTGACACTGGCTTTTAAAACAGAAAAGTCCCCCATCCTGGGAAATCCCTCCCAGGCAAAGTGGACAGTTGGTCACCCTACTTGATGGGAAAAACATGAAGGAAATATTAAGGGCAAAGAGAGCTTTTCATGATTCTCCCTCCATGGTAGAAAAATCACTTAAATAAGAACAAACAACGGGCACCTGGGTGGCTCAGTTGGTTAAGCGTCTGCCTTTGGCTCAGGTCATGATTCCGGGGTCCTGGGATCAGCCCCACACCAGGCTCCCTGCTAAGTGGGGAGCCTGCTTCTCCCTCTGCCTGCCGCTCCCCCTGCTCATGCTCTCTCTTTCTCTGTCAAATAAGTAAATAAAATCTTAAAAAAAAAAAAAACCCACCACAACAAACAAACAAGACCCTTCTGGGTTTTAAAAATGAGGTACAAGTGGTAGGGGGCCAGTGGGGGGGTCAGGTAAGGAGTCGGGGGGCAGCCCCTATGGTCACATCTCCAACCAAGAAAAACGGTAACAGCAATACATTTAAGGAACACTCTCTCTTCCTGCAATAATAAACCTAAAATCGAGAACTAGTTAAGATTTAGAGCAGGTGATGGCCCTGTTGGAGCAGGACAGAGAGAGGGGGGAGCTTGAGCTCAGAGTTCTTATGTGAGTCCTTGTCTCCCTGCTACAAGAGGGGAGACTCCATGTGGTTTCACAGTACACGCTCACAAGGGAGGATCTCGAAGCCTGAGAGACAAAACCCTTATGATTTTCCTTCCTGCCTCCATGACTAGCTAACTTACATAGAACTCTGGGTCCAAAGCTAGCCAATGGCAAAGGGGAAGGATCACAAAGATCATACCCAGCACTCCAAGCGGAGAGAGTGAAAATAAAAAAAGAGTCACAGGAGAATGTTTTGGAAGCTAACCAGACTCGTGGAGGTAGATGTTGTGAGAAGTCCCGGTCACACATCAGAGCCAGAGAAATCCCATCTCCAGAGCCAGCCACATGCTCCCCTCCCAAACCTGCCTCTCCTCCACTGTTTTTGTTTTTGTTTTTTTTTTTTTTAAGATTTTAATCATTTATTTGACAGAGAGAGAAACAGCCAGTGAGAGAGGGAACACAAGCAGGGGGAGTGGGAGAGGAAGAAGCAGGCTCCCAGCGGAGGAGCCTGATGTGGGGCTTGATCCCAGAATGCCGGGATCACGCCCTGAGCCAAAGGCAGACGCTTAACGACTAAGCCACCCAGGTGCCCCTCTCCTCCACTTTTTAACAACAATAGGCCACCTGCCCCTATTCCTGCCTGGCCCCCCACATATCTCACACGATGAGGTCTAACCCCTCTGGGATTGGGCCAGGGCTCTTACATGCAGTTTCGAGCAGCTAAATCTCGATGAAGAAAATTCCTGTTGCTCAGATACTCCATTCCCTGGGCGATGTCCACCATGAACTTCAGTAGTGTCTGCAGAGGAATATGCTGGGGGTGGGGGGAGGAGAAACAGGAAGACAAAATATGTGTTAAAAGTTAAACTTGGAGAGTTATTGCCACCTGAGGGGGGAGAGAGTGTTTTTGTGTTTGTTTTTTTGGTGTTTGTATTTCTTAAAAGTTGGATCCTGAAACAAGGAAACAAACCTTTCATTTCCATATCACTCATCTCACAAATAAGTGTTTAAAAAAGGAATAAAACAACAACAAACCAGAAAACTTCTTGGCAAATTTCACATTCTCCCTGTCTTTAAAAATATTGATAGTGAATAACATTCTTTTTTTTTTTTTAAGATTTTATTTATTTATTTGACAGAGATAGAGACAGCCAGCAAGAGAGGGAACACAAGCAGGTGGAATGGGAGAGGAAGAAGCAGGCTCATAGGGGAGGAGCCTGACGTGGGGCTCAATCCCAGAACGCCGGGATCACGCCCTGAGCCGAAGGCAGACGCTTAACCGCTGTGCCACCCAGGCGTCCCGTGAATAACATTCTTTTTGCAAGTTATGAGGTCAAATTGGGTCCTTTGTGTCCTCTGGAGTGGCGGGGGACAGAGCACCTGTGCCCGGAAAGGAGGGGAAAAGAGGGGCGGGCTGCCTTCAGGGGGGGAGGGGCAAAACACTGGCTCAGCCCACTCCAGTCATGCAGGCATATGCGGTCATCTTACTTTGAGATGCTTGGAAAGATACGTTTCTTTCAGACACGAAAGTAGGACAGTCTTTGCCCCTTATTACAGGACCAAAGGACCACAAGGAGGAATTCAGGGATTTTATTTTTGTTTCTCTAGAGCCCTCCTGTATCAACAGCCTACACCGTACAAATCAGACCAGGCAGCCAGGTGAGAGAACCTGCCCGGTCAGGAATGAAGATGAGGGTGATGACTGATGAAGAGCTCTGTGTTGTAACTAAACATTTTAGCCAGCAAGGGCCCTGAAGAAAAGGGTCTTCCACAAGTTCCTGGCAGTCGTGAATGGGTCCATCCGTGACAATCTCTCCCCAGCGCATTGGGTTTGTCATGGCTTATTGTCTGTGGAACATGAGTTTTCCAAAGCAGTGTTCAGGAAGACGCTGAATTTTTAACGCTTTATATTTCCCAGCTAAGATATGTGTTAATTACATCCTGACTATATGACAAAACGCTTTAATTATCCTTTACCCTTACATACTGGAGTTGTTAAAAACAAGTAAACAAAGAAATGTAAACAAATCAGACAGGAAAATCTTATGCCTCTGTTCTGTATATTTGAGGCATTTGATTTGAGGCACTGATGACAATTTCTAGAAAAGGATTTGGGTGCTAAAGAATATAAAATCCTGCTGACATTGTGAAGGTGTAGTGCATATTAGGTATTATTAATTTGTGTTATCTTTCCCTAGAACATTTATGTTATTCTTGCAAATTGTGACCAAAAGTAATTTAAAAGATAACTGTGTGGTAGAACTAAGGAATGAATTCAACAAGGTTATAGGATACAAGATTGAGATATGAAAATTAATTGTATTTCTATACACTAGCGATGATCAATCTGAAAATAAAATTAAGAAAACAATTCATCTAAAAAGAATTAAAAATAAAATACTTAAGAATAAATTTAACAGGAGAAATGCAAAACTTGTACTCTGACCATTATGAAACATTGAAATTAAAGTAGATCTAAATAAATGGAAAGATATCCTGTGTTCATGGATCAGAAGACTTAATATTGTTATGATAGCAATACTCCCCAAATTGATCTACAGATTTAATATAAGCCCTATCACTGTCCCAGCTGGCTTCTTTGTAGAAATTGACAAGCTGATCCTAAAATTCATATGAAAATTCAAGAACTCAGAATATCCAGAACAAGCTTGAATAAGAAGACCAAAGTTGGAAGCCTCACTTATACTAATTTCAAAGTTTACTAGAAAGCAACTATAATCAAGATAATGCGGTACTTGCATAAGGATTGACACACAGATTAATGAAACAGAGTCAAGAGTCTAGAAATAAACCCATAAATATATGGTCAAAGGACTCTGCACAGAGTGACAAGATCATTCAGTAGGGGAAAGAATGGGACAAGTGAGTGGGATATGGAAGAGAATTGGACCCCAACCTGAAATCGTATACAAAATTAACTCAAAATGGATCAAAGACCTAATGTAAGAGCTCAAGGATAAAATTCTTAGCATTATCCATAAAAGCCAAAAAGTGGAAACAACCCGAAAGTCTATTAACAGATCAATAGATAAATAAAACATAATATATCTATACAATGGAGTTTATTTGGTCTTAAAGAGTAATGAAGTACTGATAGAAGCTACGATGTGGATGAACCTTGAAAACATGCTCAGTGAAAGAAGCCAGACACAAAAGACCACAGACTATGATTCCATTGATCTGAAATATCCAAAATAGGCAACTGGAGAGAGACAGAAAGCAGGTTGCTTGAACTGAGGGTTGCTGGAGAGGAGGTAGGTGGGGGGATGGGGTAACTAGGTGATGGGCATTAAGGAGGGCATATGATGTGATGAGCACTGGGTGTTATATAAGACTGATGAATCGGGGCACCTGGGTGGCACAGCGGTTAAGCGTCTGCCTTCGGCTCAGGGCGTGATCCCAGAGTCCTGGGATCGAGCCCCACATCAGGCTCCTCCGCTGGGACCTGCTTCTTCCTCTCCCACTCCCCCTGCTTGTGTTCCCTCTCTCTCTGGCTGTCTCTATCTCTGTCGAATAAATAAATAAAAAATCTTTAAAAAAAGAAATAGGGAGGTCCTTATTTCATTTAAAAAAAAAAAAAGACTGATGAATCACTGACCTCTTCCTCTGAAGCTTGTAATACACTGTATGTTCATTAACTCAATTTTAATAAAATAAAATTAAATTTAATTAAAAAAAAAGAAAGGTTGCTTAGAGCTAGGAACAAGGTGGGGAGGGGAGATCAGGAAGTGATTGCTAAAGGGCATAGGACTTTTTGTTAGACGATGAAAAGGCTGTACAATTTATTGTGGTGATGGCTGCAAAACTCTGAGCATACCAAATACCACTGAGTTGTATACTTTAAATGGCAGAACTGTATGGTGTTTGAATTATATCTCAGTAAAGGTGTTATGAGAAAAAGTTACTGTTTCAGGAAAGAGAGGGAGAGGGAAGAGGAAAGAGAGAAGACAGACTTCTCTTTTTTTCTCTGGAGACTGGTGGATAAGGATGTCGTGCCTGGAGGAGCTGCCACCATCAGACACGTGGAGGGGCTGCCACCATCAGACACGTGGAGGGGCAACTGCAGCTTAAACAGCAGAGAGGTGGAACAATTGTGGACACGGGATGATGTTGTTGAGTGTAGAACTGACGAACGCCGCAGCTGTCCCACCTCTGGACTTCATTGTGTGAGATCCTTCTGCACCTGCTAGCGTAGCCCAAGACCACATCTCAGTTATGTAAATGTGCTTCCCCAGCAGGGCCAGGGTACTGGGCCCCGGGTGCCACTCCGTCTTCCATGTGAACAGTACTTTTGGAGCTGTGCAGGGCAGACAGACAGATGACAGGACAGGACAGGACCCCAATTCTCATGGGGCTGAACACACCAAAGGGAGGCAGGCTGTAAGAACATATGCGTTAAGCAGAGAGAAGAGCAACCTGCTCCAGAACCTCAGCAAAGAAATGAATTCTCATGGAAAAATTTAAAAAATTTTCTACACTGTCATTGTGGCTGTCCTCAAAAGAGGGGTGGGAACAAAATGGCAAATTAAGAGGAAGTACACGGCCACGATCAGAATGAGCAAAGACCTAGTGATCTGAGAGCACACATGTGCTTTAGGAAAAGGAGGTTGTCTCATGTGCCAAAAGCAAAGAGGCAGAGAGAATGGGGTGATAAAGCAGGAAAGATAAGCTGGGATCTGTAACAGATTGGAGGGCTTCCTTTGCATGTAATATAAAAACCAACTCAAGTGCTCCAATTAAGCTACAGTAATCGAGACAATGTGGTAGGGGCAAAGAATGGGCACATAGTTTAACAGAACAGAATAGAGAACTCAGAAACAGACCCACACTTACACAGCCAATTCATTTCTGACAAAGATGAGAAAGCAATTCAATGGATTAATAACAGTCTTTTCACAAATGGTCATCCATACAAAAAATAAAAGCAAACCTTAAGCTAAATGTCACACCTTATATAAAAATTAATTAAAAATGGGTCAGACTTAAATGTAACACATACAATCACAAAATTTTTAGAAGATAATGTAGGAGAAAAATTTTTTATCTGGGTTTAGGCAAAAAGTTCTTAGACGTGACAGCAAAAACATGACCCATGAAAGAAAAAAGCTGAGGAATTGCACTAAATATTTTTACTCACATTAAGAGAATATGAAGACAAAAAAAAAAAAAAAGAGAGAGAGAGAGAGAGGTAATACAAACTACAAACTAGGAGAAAAATCTTTGCAAATTGCATATCCAAAAAAGGTACGGTATATAGAATATATAAAAAGCTCTCAAAACTCAACAACAAGAAAAACAACAACCCAATTAAAAAATAAACAAAAAACTTTAACAGACCTTCACCAAAGAGGATATAAAGATGGCAAATAAACACAAGACAAGATGCTAAACATCCTTAATCATTAGAGAAATGTAAATAAAACCACGATGAGGTTATCACTACCCACCTATCAGAGCAGCTAATAACCAAATCAAACCAAACCAAAAACTACTAATGAATACCAAGTGCTAACAAGAATGCAGAGCAGCTGTATCTCTCATACACTGCTGGTGGGAATGTAAAATAGTATAGCCACTCTGGAAAATCGTGTAGAAGTTTCTTATAAAATTAAACATATGCTTTCCATATGACCTAGTATCTCACTTCTGGGTTTTTACCCCAGAGAAATAAGAAGTTATGTTCACTCAAAGTCTGTACATGATTTTTTTAATAGCAGCTTCATTCATCCTTGCCCCAAACTGGAAACAACGATGTGTCCCTCAACAGGTGAATGGTTAAACCAACTGGTATATCCATGCACTAGAATATACACAGCAATAAAACAAGAAATGAACTATTGATACGGGCACCAACTTAAATGGATTTCAAAGGCATACTGCTGAGTAAAGGAAGCCAAAAAGTTACAAACTACATGATTCCATTCACATAACATTCTCAAAAAGACAAAACTATAGTAATGGAGAACAGATCACTGGTTACCAGGGGTTAGTCACAGGGGCAGAGCGGGAGTACAAAGATGTAGCGGGAGGAGGTGTTGGGTGATGAAACTGCTTTGTATCCAGACTGTGATGATGGGTATGTGAATCCATTTATGTGTTAACAATCACAGAACTGTACACCAAAAAGGGAAAAAGAGTTGATAACACTGTATGATAATTTAAAAAAAGATTTTTATAAAGATTATAAATGGTCTCTATCTCTTCCACAGTGATTCAGGAAAAAAGTCCAGTAAGAGGCTACTTTATTTCCAAAGGGCCCATACGAGAGGTTGAACTTCACAAGTAAAAACAGACGATTGTTGGGCATCAAACAGCCCTGAATATGGGCCTGTATATTTTTACTGTTTTCTATAGAATTCACTCTTATGTGATACAAAATTCCCATCCTTCCAAAAATTATTAGAAAAATCATACCACATACCAGAAAACTAAATGGGAGTGAAATTGCCCATCAATGTGAAACAAAATCCATTCAAGAGGATGGCATGTAGCCATGCACAGCCAACTGTCTGGAGGCTGCCCTGCTGGGGAGGGGTGCACGTGGGATGGGGCCGTCAGAGGAGAGCCGAAGGCAGGGGCTCTGCAACCTGGGGGCCAGTCCTGCCTCCACCATTACCTGATCTGTGCCTCAGTTTCCTCACCTGAGATTCTATGAGTAAGGACTTCCTATGGTTGGTGTGCCATTACTGCATCACAATATGCAAAATAAAGCCTCCACTAAATGTTTGAGAAATGTGAGCACTGTGGATGGCCTGCAGGTAGGTGCATGCCTCCTAAGTGCCAGCCTGTGAAACACGTAGGCATGGAATGAACAGCAGGGATGTGAATGTCCGAAGATGACAATGATTGTGCTAAGATGTCGGAAACTATACGGTTTTTTTGTTTGTTTGTTTGTTTGTTTTTCTTTTCCAGGCTCCTTATAATATTATCGTCTTTCTTTTGGGTAGAAAAAGGGAAGAAAAACACTCAGCCATGCTGAGTCCCCAACTTTGGATTAGGCCCTTCAACACTTCAGAGGAGCCTCAGTGATTTTATAATAGCTTTGAGATGTGGCTACAATTTCCTAACTCTGGTTAGTGACTGTGTGGGTGAAAGACTTCAAGAAGTCAAGAGGAAGAGAACAAAAATCTGAGCATGAGACCAAGGGGAACTGAAAAAGAAAGATCACTTATACCTTCCAGGGAATAACAAAACAAGTAAAAGAAAAAGAAAAGGAAAGCAAAAAAATAAACTTTCATATCCATAACACAAAGGGTCAGCCGGACATAGGAAAGAAGGTTCCGGAATGTTTACCCTAAATTGGGTCTCAAGATTTTGTTTTTGTTTTTCAAGTGCCTTGCCAAATTTGATAAATGGCTGTTCCTGCAGATTTGTCTGTGTCTTGGGATGAGGACTTTCCTCATTAAGCCCCACAGTCAGTCACCTTTCTTGGGGCCCCTGGTCGGTCTCCTGGGTGGGACCTATGGCTGCCTGCCCGTGGGCATGGTGCTTCAGTGTAAGCTCCTGTTTCTGTTGGGCTTCCCTGTGCTGTGGGATTCAGACAGTGTTTGCCCTGTGGGGTCACCACCCTTCTTAGGGGCACTGTTGAAGGAAAGCATGCCGGCCCACCGAATCACAACACGCTTTCCGATCCTGAGAATGGAGGGGCTCTTGATAATCGGAAAGGTAGGCGGAGTATTCATGCTCAGTGTCCAGAAAGACAGTTCAGTGCAACTTCCCTCTGGGAATGAAACGGATCCTGCTTCTAGTGATTTCAGAGTGAACGAGTTGGAAAGAGGAGACTTTAAAAGAAAGAGGCCACTCTGTCAGCATGTGGGGCCCACCCGGCTCCATGGCGATGAGGCTTGAGCCATGAGATCGTGCACCCAGCTGGCTTCTTCCCCCATAAAATGGGAATAATAAGACCTATGAGCAGGCCTGCTGTGAGGACAGAAACCACATTTCAGCCCCCGGGGTGCATAGTGAGCGCTGAACAAAGGCCACACGTCCTCTCCCTCCCTCCCTCCTTTATTTTCAAGGTTAGATGCTGAGGTTTCCCAGGCCCTGTCACGGAAGCCTGGGGGACTGTTCAGAGGCAAGACGACTGGCTAATTACCTTGGGTCCTGTCTCTAGTCGGGAATAGAGTAAGTAGGTATGCAGATCCCCGTACTTCATGAAGGGTAAAATCACCATGGGCTTTGGGATGCCTTGAGAGCTCATTTCTATACATACACCTGAAATTAAAACCAGAGAAAGTTACAAAGAGCGCTTTGTTACCAGTAACTAGAAAAGCACTGCAGGAGCACTGGCCAAATTGAAACCATGTGCTCTCGAGGTAACAGCTAAAAACAAAATAAACATGTGGCTCAGTTGGTTAAGTGTCTAACTCTTGATCTTGGCTCAGGTCTTGATCTCAAGGTCATGAGTTCAAGCCCTGTGCTGGGCTCCATGCTGGGCATATAGAGCCTCCTTAAAAAACTAACAAATAAATAAAATAAATACTCATAACTCACACACAAACTTTATTAGAATATGGAACACATGCTGGGTCCACTTCTTGGTAATTTTTTTCTTTCAGATTAGTGCCAATCTTTGCATGAGAGCTCTCAAAAATTAATCTGTCACAACTGTAGCCATCTAGACACCCATGGGGTTTTTGTTACACTGAACCTAAGTGAGGGCTAGTGACTGCAATCGAATTCAAGGGCAAACTAGCTTCATGGGATAGTGAAGTACCCGATCAGGTGAAAAAGCCCGGTGCCATCAAATGCTCAAAACTATTAAAAGAATTTTGAGGGCCAGTAGGTAAAATCCACACCTCTAAATTTTAACCGTTATACACAGGAAACACCATTTATCATGACAAGCTAGAACTAGGGCCCGTCTTCAGATGGCAGGCTGGCAAAACTCTCGCACAGCCCATCAATTGCAAAGCGTGATGGTTCTCGGAGTATCTGCCGGAATCAACCGCGGCAAAGGAGTAACAGTGGTTTCTTCGAAACGATTTTGTTTTTTTTTTTTTTTTTAATGATTTTTTATTATATTATGTTAGTCACCATACAGTACATCCCCGGTTTCCGATGTAAGGCTCGATGATTCATTAGTTGTGTATAACACCCAGTGCACCATGCAATACGTGCCCTCCTTACTACCCATCACCGTCTTCGAAACGATTTTGTATCCAAGCATTATTTTTCACATCTCTCTGCAGCTTTGGTCGTAATAAAACTTTGAAAGTTCCCCAAAGAATTTAGCATTTATCAAGACACAGGACAGAAAAAAAAAAAGTCAGCAGAATATTCGATTATTTTTAGATCGCTCTTCTGTCTTGGAATAGTGGCATTTACACAGCAACCTCCTGATAGCTACAGGGCCACAAAACCAAATTCTATTAAATCGTGTCTCCTGAAACCAGCAGTATTAGATCCTAGGAAATCAGTACTTGAAAATATGTTAATAGATTATTTCCCAAAGATGATCTACGGAATTTGTCTACTTTGACAGCCTCACCCCACTGGTATTTGATTCATGGATAATCTTAAATCAATAAAAATGATAACATAGTTTAACATAAGCTTTTGTCTTGCCTTGGATGAACGTGGGGGCCCCGTTTTCACCTACAGTCACCTAGAACTCTGTGGACACCAACTGTTCCTGAGCTCTTGGGGTGTCCAGGAAATACAGGCCCATTTGTACCATCAGCCTCAGAAAATACAACTGTAAGAAGGCTTTGGGGTGAAAAACTCAATGTTATCAATTACTGTGGGGTCATACAAAGTATAAACTTATCTGCCCGAGAGACTTTTCTTTTGACATGGAGTGGATTAGCCAAGCCCCGCTGTCCCCCCCAGTCCCGCATTTCTCTGAGGTACCTAGGAGTCCGATGACGTTGGGGTGGTTGAAGTCTTTCATGCACGCGGCCTCACTGAGGAACTCCTCAATCTCTCGCTGAGAAAAGTTGTCCACTGAAAGAGAGGGTGGAAAATGGTAGGCTCCGATAATGTACTCAGTTAGGGGGAAGGAGGTAAGAGCAATTTTGTTCTCTAAAAGTAAAATCAGGAAAAGGCAAAACTACAGCAACAATAAATAAGAGGAGTGGTTGTCAGGCATGGATGGGCGGGGAGGGATGGAAAGATGGCACACAGGAGAAGGTAGGGCAGGGAAACTTCCGCATGATACTGTAATGGTGCACATAGGACACTGTATTTGTCAAAACCCACAGAAGGTTCAATACAAGGTGAAAGCTAATATAACCTATGGACTTCAGTTAATAACGTGTCACATGGGTTAATGATGTATCAGTTGTAAAAAATGCACCACGCGGACATAAGACGTTAATGATAGGGAAGGCTGTGAAGGGAGAGGGGCATATGGGAACTCTGTATTTTCTGCCCAATTTTTCTAGACACCTAAAACTGCTCTAAAAATTAAAGTATATTTATTAAAAACAAACCAAAACCAAAAAAAAACCAAAACCCTGAAAGTCAAATGCAGCTGATCTGTTGCAATTATTTTTGCCTTAAAAGAAGAAAGAACACATGCTTCTCTCTGTCTTGCAAGGCGGGTTGCTTAATCCTGCCTTGTGAACTGGATATACTTTCCTAACGTGCACACCATACCATTTTGGGATTAAACCAACTTGAGAGAGACATCTAAAATTCTATATTATGCTAAGTGGAACAAGCCAGTCACAAGTGATCCCACTTTTATGAGGTAATGAGAGAAGTCGACTTCATAGAGACAGAAAGGGGGTGGTGGTAGCCAGGGGCCAGTGGGGGCGGGGGAGACGGGAAGTTGTCTGATGCATATGGAGTTTCAGTTTTGCAAGATGGAAAAAGTTGTGTAGGTGGACGGCGGTGGTTGCACAACAGTGAGAATGAACTCAAGGCCACTGAACTGTGCTCTTTAAAAATGGTTAGGATGGTACATTCTATGTTATGTGCATTTTACCAAAATTAAAAACAAAGAAAAACAAACATAATGCCAGGCATGCCTTAGGGAATTCGCTCTAACAGAAAGTTTTGACTGAAATCACATGTGCGTCCATCTCGTACAGGGTCCGGACATTCTATGGGCTGTATACACATTAATCTTCCTATTAAAGCAAATTTAAGAAAAGTAAAGAAAAAAGTTTTACAGATCTGCAAAATGTCTGCTACCTTTGTCCTCACCTATTACCTTTGCTAAGACAACGAGATGGGTGGAACAGAAAGGGTAGGGGGTAGGGTGTGCGGGCAAACTCTGTGTGCACCGCCCCACCCCAATCAAGGACCAACATGGATGAGCCTGGGCTGCAGAGGCCAGAGACATTCTTTCAATCTTTGATAAATAGCATAGATGCAATTCTTATGCAAATGGTTCTAATTCAGTCAAAGAAGAGCACAGCCAAGGCCAGAGAGGAAACAGATTCCAGGCCTAGCCCCTTTTACAAGGCCCCCTAAACGTTCCACTGGTAAATGGGGACAATGGAAGGAGCCTTCACATGGACCAGGTTCAGACACAATAATGCAAGGGGCAGGACCAGTGCTGAATGTGGCTCCGCACCCAGACTTGGCTCTGTACTGGGTTCAGCTCCCGTGACTACTCTAACTTCTAACTTCAGGTGTCTGGGTTTTCAGGGGATGACATGTGAATTTACCTCCGAGTCGCACTGATTTCCTCTTCCTGTTTTCCTGATGGAATGCAGGAATGACTGTGATGTCCTTTGACACACAATGAGTATTACATAAGTATTGGCCATTATTATAGACACAAAAAGCTTTGGAAAGCAGAAAACACCAGCCCATGTGACTTGCTGGTTACTAGGGTTCCTTTTTGTCACTGAAATGAAAACTTCAGCCTCCAGTTCTGGTTAAAAAGTCTTGCTACATGCTTATAATCTAATTTAAGTTTTAATTCCCAGGAGACAAGGAATTTAAATTTTAGGAAGAACCCAAGGAGTAAATTTTACTCCTTGATCCAAAATAATATTGAATGTATACAGGAGGTAAATGAGGAAGCAATGTTAAAGACATTAACAAATGAAGCACCAAATAATCTCTCTCCGTATGAATCATGAAGACAACGGTGGGTAAAATGCCAAACAACCACGGTCTATTTTATGGGTGCTCAGCGGGACACCTGAAGAATAAAACACAATCCTGCATCCCCAGGCCCTGGAAATGCACTTCCTGGGAAAGGGCATGAGGGTAAATGCTATCACGTTCTGCCACTGCAGCCTGGTCAATGCATGGTGATGAAACAGTCCAGCACAACCTTCTCTCTTTCAAGCTATCTGACTTTGACAAGTCACCATATCTCAGAGCCTAGTTTCCTTAGGGAGATAGACATCTGCAGACTCTGGAGTGCCCTAATTAGCATCTGTCTTTACTTTTGTCAATGCTGTCATTCATTCTCCTCTACACTGCCACCAAAGTGAACTTTCTAGAATGTGATCTGCTTTTGTTCCTCATTTGCTTAAGACTCTTACTGGTGTCCTCCTACTCATAGGATAAAAGCAGATTCTTTGTGACGACTTATAAGGCCCTTTCTGACCTGGCTGCAGGCTCTCTTCCCAGCTTGCTTGGAGGTTCCAACTTGGGATCACTGCTCTTCATACGCCCTTGACCCATACGTATCTGTCCTCGCTCTGGGAAATGTACCTTCCAGGCAGCCCACAACTTCCTGAGGACTAGGCAACCATCCTCAAGTAAGGAAGTGATCCCACCGAGCTGGCCAGATCTGCCAGACCAATCCCTGGGGTCAGAGGCCGCCACCAGATCAGCCTTGTCTCAGAAATTCATGCTTTACTTTGGAGTTATTCATTCTCCTAGATGAGAGTGAGGGGGAAGGGGGAAGAGAGAGAGAAATAGAGAATGAGACAGAGAGGGAGAGAGACAGAACGAGACAGAGAGGGGTGTGGTGTAAATGATAAACAACTCCGTCTCGACTATAAAGAATATACCATGCAGATACGACGAGCTCCTGACAGTCACTTTCCCTCTGTGACCACACAGTGCTCTCGATGGTCTTCTGACTCATCAGTGACTGAGATCACAATACATGAACCCCCTCACTGGCCTTACAGAGCACCAGTTACTGAAGCAACTGCCGACACCCACCAGAAGGTGTTCTATCAGTGATAACTCACACTTCATGGTCTTCACGGCCACTTTCTGAGAGGTCCCATCTTGCTGCTTAAGATTTCCTTCCATCACAGACCCAAACTCTCCTGTGAAGTAAGACAACATCTATACAGATTGTGCAGAATCTCCCCCGACTACAGAAGCGCTACAGTTCCCCAGCTGCTGTTTTTATGTGGCCTGAGAGTGACCCGTATGCAGCAGCTGGGCAGGGTCTGCTGGGGCCACCCACGCTCGCAAACCAGGGGACAAAGGCCATGCACTAGCCTCCTGCTTGTCACAAGCTTGCTTGGCTCAGGCTCAGCTCGGGCCATCATTTTAGTAAGCATTAAAACTGACCCAAGACACTTACAGAACAACACGGAAAATGTTATTGACATTTATAAAGTAGAAATTCTTAATACCATTATCATTCATCCTAACATCAGTTTGACAAATTAAATATGTATTATCATTTTGCTCCTATTTAACTAATTAGAAAAGTGCCCAAAACAGTAAACTTAAGAACTAGACATATGCAGAGGATATAGGAAACCAATCAATGAATTGCATGCTTTCCAGTGAAGGAAGGGAATTAATATTTTTCAAGGGCCTACTCTCTGTGCAAGGCAAAAACCACTATTTACTTTTTCATTTTAATAAATTATAAAATAGAACTATTTGCATTGTAACTTAAAGTCACAAAATGGCATTTTACATAATAAATACACATATAAAAAATACTGTAAACTGCTTACCTTCTTACCTCACATTTTAAAAGAAATAAACTGCTTACCTTCCCCCAGGATTTTTCCGAGAATTAATAGATTCCTGTCAATCACAACATCTTCCAGTTTATTTTGTAGTTCCTCACTGACTCCCAAGCTACGCACTGTAAAGACGGACAGAGTATATATAAGAGTTGTCAGTGTGCTCCCTTTCATTTGAATAGAATTAACATGATACATACAGTGTTATCAAAGAGTTAAACATTTTCTTTATTTTGTGCCCATGTTCTCCCCACAAAAAGCCTATAATAAAATATCACTCTTAACTCTACTATGATTAAAGTGAGTAAGATGAATTCTTCAGGGCAAGATTAATTGTGAAGGATTATAAAAATCAGAGCCATATTTCTCTTCCCACTATGCAGTAGCAGTGGCCAGCAATCGGATTCCTGTGTGTGTGTGTGTGTGGGGGGGGTTGCCCTTGATTTAAAGGATAAAGAAGATAGTCAGTAGGTACTTTCTGGTGGAGTATTTGCTATTTTATCCCTAACTATACTATACAAAAGAGCCATCGGCTTACCTCCCCTGTCCTATGCCAGGGAAGGAGGCCCAGTAACCACAGGAAACACTGAAAGAACAAGTTACCGTTCTACCTATGGGATATGGAACCTCATTATAATGACATAAGAAGTGCTAACTTGAGTTACTTGTGGGAAAGTCGGAGAATAAGATCTTCTATAATAAGGTATCAATATGCAGCATTGACAATAAGTGTTACCAATAAGAGGAATTAACCCATTCAATAACTCTTTGGCAAATGATTCAGTTTGTGCCATAGTTAAGAAAAGTAAAAAAAAAAAAAAATAAATAAATAAAATAAAAATAAAAAACATTCTACCTCGAACCTCGAGTTTTTGTTTCATAGCACCCTGTTTTCTATCATCCTTTTATTTGTTTTATTGTTGTTGTTTTTGTTTTTGGCAAGCATCCAGAAGCTTGAATTTGATAATATTTGCACATACTTTCTACAGTCTTTCTTAATTGTTCAAGAACACAGCTGTCCGTTTATTCTCACTCTTCAACTGGAAGGCTCCCCTCCGATTCAGCAAAACTCAAACCATGATTGTTATAAAGTACGTTGGCAAATTGTTCTCTGAACTGGTTGCCATAGGAAAGCGGGAAATAAGCTCAGAGATTATGTCAATTGCTTTGCTGTTTTCTTTAAATCCCTGACCTCTAACCACATCTTCTATCACTGTGGTGAGTTCCTGTCTGTGGTGTTAGGAGACTTGAACCCGGGCCACTTCACCTCAGGGCACACTCGAGAGTTCCAGTAAACCAGCCAACAGCAGAGCACATGGCAACGCCAGACTAGCTACTTGCTGGTTTCTGGTTTCTGAAGACCTTTTGCATGTCAAAAATATCCATTCTTTGACTCCTTTGGCTTTTGTTAGAAATCTATTGATCAATTCATTGTTCTTCCTTTGCTCTCAATTACTTTAACTTTCGCCAGAAAAGGGAAATGGAACTTACAGGTGAGTTCGATGGCTCGCCGACAGAAGGACTTCTTTGCAATATAATTGACGACTAATTCCGAATCCTCCTCTGTGAAGGCATTCCTGGGTGAAGAAAAATAAAGACATCCCATGCTCATAAAAAAAAGGGCCTGCTGGGACAGGGGCCGATTCCACAAGATGCCACTAAGCCGCTGCCTGTTCAAATGCCTCTTTTACGACAAAGACATTTCCCACCGGGAGAAATATGTTTCTTTCTGTAGCTCTGTTTCAGGCCTGCTTGGCAAAGTCAAAGCAACTCTGTCCAAGCACCATCAAGAACACAGAACAGCTGAGAAGCTCCCCATGGCCAAAGCTGTAAGAGTCTGAGCAACAAAATAAAGCAGTATTGGATTATAATCCAGATTGTAAAATGAATATGCACGAGTCCACACTGATTTGTTTATGACTGAATACATAAATGAGGTGTTGAGACAAACCTATGCAGAAGAATTCCAAATATTTTACGTAGATACTCTCCCCGTCATGGGTGGGGGAAGTGTAACTCCTCATCCTGGTAAGTGTGGGCTGTGCAGGTTGACTTACTTCCAGACAGTACAGTAAGGAAAGGGAGAAAAATAACCGTGTCCCGTTTAAGTGACAGAATTAATGTTAGAACCCAGGCATCATGTCTTCTAGGCCAGTGCCTTCCTCTCCGTATGCCAGGCTCCCTGCCACCACAGGGCCTTTGCGTGCGCTGCTCTTTCTTGCTGTAATGCTCTTCACTTTGTCTTTCACCTAGTTAACACCTGCTCTTTCTTCAGATTTTAGTTCAGGGATCTTCTGGGAGGTCTTTCCTGACTTTCTTAATGCAGCCAAATTCTGCCGTTATACACTCTGACATATCTCTTTATACAGGACTCAACACAGTTGCTGTTTTATATTTACTTGTGTGATTACTGCTTGATTCTCCATTAACTATGAGCACCCACGAGGGCAGGAGCAGTGTCTGCTTCTGTTCACTCTTGTATCCCAGGTTATCACTGAGAAGGCCTTTAATACACATTCCTGAGTTACTCTTACATCTTCTGCAGAGGTTCTCTGCACCTGTTTCACAATGAGCCTACAAACCACTCCTACACTCTGGGACGCATTTCAGTCAACTACATGTTCAGGATTAAGATCAGATCTTGTCATTTATTTAAAGTAGTCATTCTTAGGGGTGCCTGGGTGGCTCAATCAGTTAAGGTCTACCTTTGGCTCAGGTTCATGACCTCAGGGTCCTGGGATCAAACCCTGATCAATGGGGAGTCTGCTTCTCCCTCTCCCTCTGCCCCTCCCACCCCGCTTGTGCCCTCTCTCTCTCAAATAAATAAATAAATAAATAAATAAATAAAACCTTTAAAAAAACTTCAAATAGTTATTCTTAGAATTTACATACTAAGATATAATAATTATAAGGATAGAATTAGTAAGTACTGAAGGTACCCGACCCTTAGGACTAGGATGGACACAAAGGGCAGTCGAGCCTCCACTCTCAAGCTCCCTCTCATGCCAATGGAAAGTTTTGGAGTGGAATGTTCTAGGAGCATTCCTAAGATGTAGCAACAAACAAAGGTTGCCCAGCTCCCTCCAAAACAGAGTCACTCACCTTCCCTCACTCTGTCCCATTCCAGGCTGTCAATAACCTGCCTCTTACAGAATACTTCCTCTGCCCCATGAGTGATAAACTGGATTTCACGGAAACCCAAACTCACTACAGAGGTGCTAGAGTAGAAAACTGAGTCAGAAACAAATTTGCAGGGGCGCCTGGGTGGCACAGCGGTTAAGCATTTGCCTTCGGCTCAGGGCGTGATCCCCACGTTATGGGATCGAGCCCCACATCAGGCTCCTCTGCTATGAGCCTGCTTCTTCCCCTCCCACTCCTCCTGCTTGTGTTCCCTCTCTCTCTGGCTGTCTCTATCTCTGTCAAATAAATAAATAAAATCTTTAAAAAAAAAAAAAAAAGAAAAGAAAAAAAGAAACAAATTTGCACACATAGCCTTCTTTTTATAGGTTGCCTCAACATGCCTGCCCATCTTTGTTGATAATTTAACTACTGTTATAAAAGTCAGATGTACAGAAAATCAGAACAAGAGCCTCTTTTACACTTGAAAGTGAAAATATAATGTTTTTCTCTATTAGAAAAATCACTGATCATTACAGAAAGTGTATAAAATACAGCAAAAAAAGAAAACACAGAATCATCCGCACTTAACACCACCCAGAATTGCTAATGCTTTGGTGAATTTCCTTCTGGTGTTTTTATCTATACATACATTTTATTTGTTTCTTAAAAATAATCAGGATTATTTTTAAGACTTCTAACAAAAATCCTCATTTTACAGCAACCAAGTTTGAATACTGAAGGCTTATTGATGCTCTTCTCTGTACATGAGCCCCTTTCAAGGCCGGCTTCCCCTGTTGGCTGCCTCTGTAGCACGGGCCTAAGCAAGGAGGCTGCCTGCCCCCAGGATGTACATAAGACAGGACCCCCAGCTGGGTTCAGGGAGGAGCTGAGCCAGCCAGAGAGGCATCATCGGCTGGCAGAACAAGCACGTGATACCACTGGGCAAAACATTTTAAACTGGGGACACTTACCCAAACTTTGTCTCCTGGATTCGTTTTCTGATGATCAGAGAAATATATAAAATCGACCCAATCAAAACAAATCCACAAAAGCAACCAAGGATAATGAGCACAGGATCCGTGTTGCCAGGTGCTGGGGTGGACGAGGGGGCAAAATCTACCCAACCTAGTAAAATACCAATAGAATCAGTTGGAAACACCTCTTTGGGATCCAAAATACGTAAGAAACATTGGCTTGTAAAAGGGAAAGAAGATAGTCAAAAGTTCTAGAACTTGGTCCTTTTGTATTTTGTGATCTCCATACGCAGGCAGTCCTCACTCTGACGGGGCAAGCTAAGACCATGCACAGTGAGCTTAATAATTAACGGGTGACTCTCTTCACGTCAGTTATGAACATATAAGGAATGGAAAAAAAATGGCAAAACTCCTATTTATCTGGTATACTCTGATTTAAAACACTAGATATATTGAGAATTAAAAGACTGCATTTCTCCGTAAAAAAGCTTATCAAGAGTAGTTTGAATGGTACCTGTCTTCTTCTTCTGGTTGCATAACTTATGATATGGCAAGAATATATTTTCTGTGCCCTGGAGAATTTTCATCCTCCCTTCTGGGTTTGGATTCGTTCTCCACATTTTACCCTTTGTGCTTTCAAAGCTGAGAACTACCTCTGAGTGTTCCTTTATATGAAGATTTTTGCTCAAGTCACTTCCTCAGGGCCGTTTTTCTCCTTTTGGTGCGGCCACTACGCTCATGTCATAAAGTCACATTCGCCTCTTTCCCTGGCCACAGACCTAGTCGCTCACATGGCAGCCCTGTCTGCATTCCCACAGTCAGCTGTGTCTTCCATACTCCACATTCAATTCCAATTTCATTTCAACACTTATATGCTTCCTTTCTTTGCTGCACTTCATCTTTGCTCACCGACTCCCTCTTTCAAGGACTTACTTTTATCAAGTGTCATGTGGGTGTGTCCCTGGGAGATAAGGAGGCAACATGCGTGGCTATAGGTCTTTCTAGATGCATATGATTTGAATCATGGAAGTGCAGCGTCCAACCACCGAGAGCCTTTGAGACAAGTGACAAGACTGGTCACAATCTCACGCATCTGTCATTTCTGTAGTTGTTTGCGGACTGGACAGTTGGCAGTGAAGTGTATGCTTCATGCAATTACTCACAGATACTACATGATGGTAACTCAAGTTCAGACCATGTCATTGGGTTATTTAACCCAACTGTGGTAGCTGAAATGTATGCATGTTGGAGTTGTGCAAAGCAAGGACTGTCGGAAGAGCACAGCTTTGTAAAATATTGGAGAGTTTCCCATGTATGCAGATGAAAGCTCTGTCTTCTTAAACTCTGATTTTTTTAAACCTATGCCCTTAGAATCAGAATCTCATTGTCTCTGAATTTCTACCAGGTAGACATACCTTGCTCGCCATCACCAGTTACTAATGTTCCCTATGTATAGTGCCCATGGGCTGCAGGAACTGTGATGTGGCTCCCTTTTAGCAGTTTGAGGGTCACTAGAACCCATAGACAGGAGCTCAGTGGTCCACTCACAAGTCCTGTCTGCTACAGGTACAAAGACCCTGTCTGGCAAGAACTTGTAAATACAAAAAAAATCACACTGATAGAGGATGCCTGTGTGTGGAGTGTCTGACAGCAGTTTAATATCAAGCGGCCCAGGGGAGTGAGAGTCAGAACAAAGGGGGCTCCCCTGGTCTGCGGAAGCAAGTACAGCGTGTGGGGCCATGTGGGGCATCACCGGGGCAGCTGGCCAAAGGATACTCCAACAACATGCAGAAGACGGCACACGGGGCTGAGCATTTAGCTCAGGGAGCCCCGTGCCGTGAAAGGACAGCTTCCGTAGGTAACACTTCGTGTTCTGTACCGATCAGTCATGAAGCACTTCAGCAAGGCTTGAGTGAGCACTTCAACACGGCAAGCCATACTGCTTAAAACACAGAAAACAAACACTACCCATACACACAGTGCCCATTATAGAGAGTTAAGATTAGCCATACTGCCTCTCCAACGTTTGGTCGTGTATACATCATTGAAACACAATTCAACAGGTCAAGTCAAATTGGTATTCCGAAAGGGCTCATGTTCCTCGTAACTCAGTGCCACCATCAATAGTAATGGTAGTGGGAAGGCTCACAGGTACCAGTGGTCTGTGAAGTGTGTTATATCTTTATATGATAAAACTATCTTCATCATTGCCAAGATTTCCTTCGGGCTTTGTTTCATCCTTAACCCAGATACCCATCCCACAGGTCACTCTCGCCATCTGTACATTGTCGGGACTGACATTCTATCAGCCGATAAGGAACCTGGCTCTCACCGTGTGCAGGGATGAACATTTTCACTGGGTCACTGAAAGGCCCGACTCCCCCTCTGGTGATGGCGGCAATCCTCACTGTGCACGTGGCATTGTGGACTTGAACAGAAATCTGAGCACGGCTGCCATTCTGGCCAACTTCTTCAGACAGCTCTTTCTGGGGATAGAAAAGGAAGGAAGGGGAATGAAATACTGAGGCGCCAGGGGCATGTCATCTGCTTGCCCACAGTTCCCTTCTGAGGGAAGTCGTCCCACCCACATCCCACGGAGCAGTGGCTGTATTTCCACCGCAGGCCTTCCTCACTCAGGCCACAGCTAACGGAACCAAAAGGGGGGCAGGGACACAGAATGGGCCGGCAGCAACCTCAGGCCTCAGGGCCTGGGCCAACCAAGGCTATGAGGGCATGGCACTTAGAATGGTTAGCGAAGAAACCTCTGGAAGAGAGGAGCATGTAGCAGAGGCAGCCTGATGGCAAGAGCAAGGCTGGCTCCCTGAGACCCCCGCCCTCAGAACCACCACAGCATAATGCCCAAGAGCCACACTGTACCTTGACATTGACCGCCTGCCAACTTCCCTTGAACCAGCATGAATGGGCTCCTGTTTCTTGCAATTATAAGAGTTTTGGCTAAAATCTGCATTGAGGAGGGCACGGACACTGTTTTTTTTTCCTCCGGTGTGATACATGCACAATTTTCTCAATTTTCAAAAATCTGGTTTCACTTTTACTTATTTTGATTTATAACCCCTGCCATGCAACACGTGCCATGAAAACATAGGAGAAAATGATCTTTGAAAAAAAATAAATAACCAGACCTGAGTCCTTATATAACACTTTCCCCTTTATTTCTAAACCTCGACGATGCTGTCCTCTGGCGTAAGAAACTAATTTTATGTTGGGGGCTGGCTTTTCAAATGGGAACTGGAGGGCTAGTGAGGGCTGAAACAAGGCCCCAGGAACCTGTCTTTAATCTCTGCATTTCGGAGATCTGATTTCACAGAGAGAAAGAGAGAAATGTCATACCATGTGGGTGGGGCACAGATACCACGGATCACAGCGAGCAGGGGACTGGTTTGGGTGGCAACTTTATTCCCTGGTCACCCTGTCTCATGCTGATCACTTCTAACAGTGGTGCAGTGTGGGGCCAGCTCAGCCCTTAGAGAGAGGGCAGTTCCAACATTCATGACCAAGGGGGCTACCTGGGTGAGCCACCCAGAGACTTTCTAAATCTAGACAAGGAGTGTCCATCAGGACTCAGAAATAACCTCAGACAAGGGATGAAAGGGGAAAATAGGGCTTTAACATTTTTTGGTTTTTCTACGCCCCCAGATTTCGTGCCAACGAGATTTGTCATTGATTTTTTTATTAATTAAGCAAACAAAATAATGCTTAACAATTTTTTGGTATAATCAGGCAATATCTTTTTTTTTTTTTTTTAAGAAATAGAGCATTTTATTTATGGCAAACCCAGTTTTGATGATGAGTTTGTTGGCATTCTCTATTGAACTGGGATGGGTCCAAACCTACACAGTCATGGAGCCCAGCAGTGAGTCCAGCTGGCAGCTGAGAAATAACATGTGAACTTCACAGTTTACTACCTAACAGCTCCTGAAAGTGCAAAAGATGTCATGCCTGACGAGGGGCACTGGGCCTACTTCCAGCTGCGTGCTTTTCCATCTGCCAGGACTCAAATTTATCATCTGCGAGAATGATCTCAAAAATAG
Organism: Ursus maritimus; assembly: GCF_017311325.1. Taxonomy (NCBI): domain Eukaryota; kingdom Metazoa; phylum Chordata; class Mammalia; order Carnivora; family Ursidae; genus Ursus; species Ursus maritimus. The sequence goes on along the minus strand of NW_024426774.1, from coordinate 35,761,111 downwards.
AGGACATGCATAACTGTGAAAGAATTAAATCCCTAGAAGAGAAATCCTAAAACAAGATTATCCTTTTGGAAATAAACATGATAGTAGTTGATAATATGTATTCACTTAGGGCCTGTATCACTCACTATGAAAACCCAGAGAGGGCACTTTGAAATTTCCACCTTCTGTTCCTTAAGTGCATTAACAATGGTGATCAGCATGGTTGCTGCTGTCATCATTCTGAATCCTGAAGTATGGAAATGACGGCAGCCACCGCTTACAGGTAATATGTTTTGGAAACACATAAAGAATTTTCCCATTTTAGGGGTGGAGCTATAATAAATGCTGAAATAGTGATTAGAAAGATGAAGGATAAATATTTTAGTGGAGGTGTAACAATTTTCTCTAAGAATATTCTTAAATGATAGTTCAAAAATGATCCCTGTTTTTATTTATTTTTATTTTGTTTGAGAGAGAGCGAGTGCACGAGAGAGCGTGCGCACGCATGTATGCTCGAGTGGGACTGGAGAGGGGAGGAGCAGAGGGAGAGAATCTCAAGCAGGCTCCACACTCAGCATGAAGCCCAACACGGGGCTTGATCTCACAAACCTGAGCTGAAATCAGGAGTCAGACGGTTAACAGACTGAGCCATCCAGGCGCCCGTTTTTAAAAATGGATATAATTTACCCATATTCTTTTGACGCCAAATATGTAAAGAGAGGTGCGACCCTATCCACATCCCCAAGTATTTATTTTAATTTTGATTTTGAAATTTGACAAAGAAATCCATTTAAAGTCAGACACATGTAGAAGCCACCCCTGTGGGGATTATCTCTTCCAGTGTCAGGGTGCAAAGTGCAGAAGGTGTGGTCATTTCCCTCGTATGAGGGGGTCCGGTCCTGGGCCATGGGCTAACTGCATATTTCTCATTCCGTGAGCTTTCATCTTTACCAACAGAGGCCCATAGCCTTGAGGTCTTAAAATCTAAGAGCATTTTCAGGTAATAATCAGATTTATAATATGACATCTGATTATAACTTTATCTCCACAGAAAACACGTGGACCATGCCTGTTGGGGAAGGAACAGCATATCTTTGGAGACACAGTTTCTTTTTTTTCTTGTGAGACACTAGAATCAGTCATGGCTACTGAATGGTATTTGTTTCCAGTAATCCAATAGAGACTTTAATATCTCCCAACTCTGTAAGAATCTACAGCCCTGTAATTCATAATTGTAATTTAGAATAAGGCCTATCATGGGCATCTAGGTGGCTCAGTTGATTAAGCATCTGCCTTTAGCTCAGGTCATGATCCCTGTGTCCTGGAGATCGAGCCCCACATCAGGCTCCCTGCTTAGTGGGGAGCCTGCTTCTCCCTCTCCCTCCGCCTTCAGCTCCTTCTGTTTGTGCTCTATCTGTCAAATAAATAAATAAAATCTTAAAAAATATATAAGGCCCATCTTATTGCCTTAGAAAACAGTAACATTCAATGGGGGAAGTACCACCAGATAAAAGTTACTGTCCTGCTAACAGATGTCCATGCAAAATTCAGATCTTACTCTCCAAACATGCCCTGTTCCTACTTCTTTTTGCTAAGATGCCACGGATTGGAGTTTGAGCAAGAGATACTGTATTATGAAGAAAGCCAAGGGCATCTGGGAAGAAGTAGTGGGCTCTGAAAAGCACTGGCTTTGGAGTCAGTCCAGCCCGGGTTCTTACCCCATTGCTGCCAATTCCAAGCTCTGTGACTCTGGGTACGTTACTCAACATCTCTGAGCTTCAGTTTCCTCAAACGAACATTGAAAGTAATCATCTTTCTCACAGTGTTTTTGTAAGGGTTCAGTGAATTCCTACATGTAAAATAGTTAGCACACAGTCTGGCACACTGTAAGTAATCAATGGTGGTTATTATTATTCCTATATCACCTATAAGGTGCTATAAATAGAAGGTCCTCTTACAGAAGTGACCTTGCAGTATCTTTCAAGTCTTGGTACATCAGAGAAAATAATCAAGGCTGTCTAGTTCCCCAAACCAAGAAGTTTATTTGACTGATTCATGGAATTTACCTCCATTGTAGGCTTCTCATCCAGGCCAAATGTACCATCCTTGATCAATCCCTGGGTTTCGTAAGTGTTCCAGACCCCTGGCTGACCTATCCCACAAAAACCTCACCTATTCCTCATACCTTCACATGATACCAGCTCAAATGCTCCGCCCTCCTTTGACAGTGAGTGACAGGGAGCAATGGGGAAAGGAAGAGGCAGTGGGCACATGCCAGAATCCAGGCGTGCACCCTGTCAGGAGGCAGTGGTCTAGGCCTAAGGAAGGAATCCTTGAATGCACTGTGGCTTTTCTAGGCCTTTAAAGAAGTTACTTCTATGTGTCCTGTTGTTTCTAGGCCCCTAATAATCTGCTACGACACTTCCTTCTGATCTAACATCTCTACTCTTTCCAAACACAATTAGAGCCAGCATTAGAGTCACAATCCCATCATAATGAGCTTTGTAAGAATAACACATATAAAAATGAGCCTCTGTTTACCATATGGGCAATTCTGGGTCAAAATTAAACAGACTTATTTACCATAAAACATCAAAGAGCCTTGAACTTGCCAGTATACACTATGGATCTTCCAGAAAGCGGTATAAACTATGCAATATTTTATAAACTTATTGGCTCTTTGAATTCTTTTCTCATGGAGGTCTACTGACAATTATGGCAATGGATGGGAAATACTAGTCCACACTCATCAAAAGGCTTTCCCATCACAGAGAGAAACTCTCCAGCTGGTAGGGATGTCAGCCAGATCCATGCATCAAGCCCAGTATCATAAATGCCTAGAAAACAAGTTCAAGGTCTTCTGCTCAGATGGTACAAAGATGAGTGAAACAGGGCCCCAACTTCAAAGAGAATCGATTGAACTTGCTCCTGACTTTCGGATTTTGAGCTTGGATTTGGAATGCAAGGGATATAAAGAAAAATGGAACAAAAAAAAGTCAGTATCTTCATCAAGATATAGTAACTGTGTGTACAGTAAATATCAGGAGTTTCTTAGTCTGAAAGTGACACAACAGGTGGGGATAACAAAGGTATAAACAACAACCCACCCAAAGATCACTTTCAAGAAAGTTCTGAAATTGCATACAAAAAGCCACCCTTATTAGAGTAACGCCAGGGAATATCTTCCAAAAATATCCAATTCCATCACCTTGTATATAGAAGATAAACCTCTAGGTAGAGTTTTCTAAAAATGGAAATGAAAGAACAATTTTGAGAGATGAAGTTGTGTCTAACTCTTGCCCTCCTGAAATGAAGGGAGTTCAGGAGACAGAAGTGATGGGGACAGAGGTGATTTCAAACTTCACTTCGGGCAGGAGTTTTAGGATCCTCCCAGGGTGGGCTTTTCTTCAGTGTTTTTCTTTGCCTCCAGCGGTGGCCCATGAGCTTGAAGCTGAGCTGCCCCAGAGAATGTTATCCTAAGGAAACTGAGCCACTGAGTCTTTTGTTGTCATGAGACCCTCACGACGCACCAAGTATAGCATGAGTTCAATGCAAATGATGTTCTCACTGGGATGAGCCAGCGTCTCCAAGGAGGTAATGACTAGAAAGGTCACAGCCCTGACTGTGGCAGGATTGTTCTCCCCACACGGGGGACCGTTCTGAACAAAGGGCAACAAGCACGTGCAGCACAGTGGGGTGCGGGTGGCATTTAGGGCACAGCTCTCTTCTGCGTCATCCTCGAGGCTTTCCCCACTCTCGCCCTACAGACGCCTCAGCTCCAGAGGTCCCCTCCAAACAAGCAGCTTTTTCACCCACGCCAGAAGAAGTCAAAAGGATGACCTGCAGCTCTTTAAACAAAACTGGGTTTTTTTTTTAGACCTCTCAAATGTCTGCTGATAATTACTATCTTCTGCCAACCAGAGAAAAACACAATCCTATTGAACCGAAATACAATGATTGGACCTTCAGGGACTGTTCACAATTTAGCATTGTGAAAGGGGCTTGTCTCTGACAAGGCATTTGATTCCCCTGATTCAGCCAGTGTGGAAATTCGGTTAATCAAATAAGCACCCTGCACAGAGGCCTTGGGACCAAAGACCAAGAAACAAGAGGCTTCTCTCGTAGCGGCAACACTCTTAAGCAGGGGTTTGACTTGTACAAACGACATCCTGTTACCACTCTGAGGCACAAAAAATCATGGACTTCAAGCCCCCTTCTTTGTCCTCTACTTCCATCACCTATTGCTTCCAAGAGTCTGCTTGCTGACAGGTAAACTGAGTCAAGAAAAGAAGAAGAAGAAATCCCAAATGTCCTTTTGGAAAAGAGCAGTTGCGGTAAAAGCTGGATGATGTGAGGTTGAAAATGACTGAAACAAAGCTTGGACGTCATCCGTGGGGGCAGCTGTTGACTGTGTCCGTCTCTCCTGCCAAGCAGTTACACTACGTTCACAAGATGCCCCACGCAAATGCCACGAGGATGCTAAGATCTGACCTACCCCTAGGGCCAGCACGATCAGGCAGGTCAGCTTTGCAGGATGGCAGTAAAGGGACTGTCCTGATGATGGAGTCAGTGCATCTGCCTTTCCAAGGATGCTCTGTGTCACAAAGAAGTCAGTGTCTCCTCAACTCTCTTCCTTTCTCAAGTGGGAAGGGGACCCGTCTGGGAGCTGTGTACCCACACATACATAGACATCATCCCTACTTCTGTGGAGCTTTAACCCTGTCCTCTGGAGTCTGGTTACTCCTTGCCATTCTCTATGAGGCTGGAGTTCTTTCCTGACAATCTTCTTCAGAAAAGCATCCTCTGGAATTTCCAAGAGGCTATGACTGGCTGGACCGCTAAGCCGTACACGTTCTTGACCTTCTGCTATGGTTATCTCAGTAGTTCTCAACTATCTTCCTACAAGAGCCCAGGTTTCCAGAAGGCATGAATCAGATGATAACAGAGATGGGTCCTACACATATTTACTGAATACATAAATGAATGGATGAGTGAGTGAGTGAGAAAAGCCCCAAAGACTCCCTGGAATTTTGTAACTATTCAGTGAAAGGTGCCTCATTCAATAATTCCTGGTCTCTCAACAAAACAAAAGCTTCTACAACAGTATTAAATAAGCAAATCTAAGGAGACAAGTGAACTCCTTCAGAGTTCCGACTTACGGAAGTGTCCGCACTCTGCCACATGTGGGATATCCGGTAGCCCAGCAGTTCCCCATCCTGCCGCTTAATTGGAGGCTTGATCCATCTGACGTCCACCTTATGACTAGATTCATTCAGAAACACAGTGACATTCGAAGGTGCTATTGAGGGGGCTACAAAAGAAAGAAGAGAGAAAGATGAGGAACCACAGAGAAAAGTACATAGGGGTACATTCTCTTCTCAGTTTCCGAATGTTTGGTTTGGTTTTCAAATGCTCTAAGGAAAGAAAGCATTCAAATGAGACTGGGATTAAGAGCAGATTTTCACCCTCTTTTCAATTAAGGAGGATTGAAATACTACATGAGTTTTTATCATTTTTTAAAGATTCATTTATTTATTTTAGAGAGAGAGAGAGAGTGAGCGTGTGTGAGAGCAGGTAGGGGGAAGGGCAGAGGGAGAGAGAGAATCCTAAAGCAGACTTGGTGCTGAGCATGGAGCCCAACTAGAGGCTGGATCCCAGGACCCTGAGATCATGACCTGAGCTGAAACCAACAGTCAGCCCCTAACCAACTGCACCACCCGGGCGCCCCTGAAATACTACATGAGCTTTGAAAAAGTAAGCACTTTCCAAACCAAATCACAGAGACAAGGAAAGGCAGGGAAACAGGTGGGTGGCACTCAGGCACTCCTCCTGGGGAAGCAAAGCAGACACAACTTGAACAGGGTTCTCCAATAGTAACCTATGGGGTGGAAGGTCAACCAGACTGTCTGGAGATCAGTTCTGTGTCACGTGAGATGTACAAGGCAGGGAACACTGCAGAGCTCAGAAGCAAGCCACCATTTTAAAGTCCAAAGGCAGGTTATTGATGGTCTGAACTGAGTTAATCCGTCAAAAATTTTTAAAAATGTACATACACATTTATGTATATATATGTAAGACATCTCATTATTGAAGACCAGAAGTTCAAATGGTAATTCCTGGGTGTCAAAATGTAAAATTTAACTCTGGTTTTCACTTTCTGGTTTATAGTAAGTTCTGCTTAAGTCACATACCCACTTATGTCAACATGTCTGTTATCTCTCACAAGGATACAAGGATAAAAGTTATAGCACTTTGAAAAAAATGTATGTATGTATTACATATAAGTACAAAATAATTTAGGAAACAGGTCAAGGTCATTACTAGATTACTTTTCGGGAGCAAGGAACTTGACTATATCTCTTAAAGCTGAAAATAAGATGGGGGCACCTGGGTGGCTCAGTTGGTTAAGTGTCTGACTCTTGGTTTCCGCTCAGGTCATGATTTCAGGGTTGTGAGATTGAGCCCCACGTCAGGCTCTGTGCTCAGTGCAAAGTCTGCTTGTGATTCTTTCCCTTTCCCTTTCTCCCCCTTCTGCCTCTGCCCCTGCTTGCACTCTCTTTCTCTCAAATAAATAAATAATCTTAAAAAAAAAAAACCTGAAAATAATATGCTCTTTAACCAAGTATTTTATTTTCAGGAATTTAATCTAAAAAATTCTCCTGTAGGTAGTATTACATTTACTGACGCATAATAATGATAAAAAGGAATAAATGTACTGCTCAGTCAATAATTATGATGTAATAAATTTTGATACATTTTCCAATGGAATACTTGGTACCCAGCCACTGAAAAGAATTAGGTAGATCATGTGTATGGATATGAAAAAATATCTAATGGAGCGAAAAATCAAATTGAAAATGGTATGCAACAATGATCCATTTTAGAAATAAAAAATGTTTTATACAAATATAGAAAGAATGAAACCAATTACAATAATATATACCAAACCATTGCGTTGTATTTAGGGGAGATTAAGTTATGTATTTCTGATATGCCTAAAAAGAAAACAAAAGGGTACTCTAACCTTCATTTCTGCTTGGGAAATGTCCCACAGCTAAAGTCGTGCTATGAACTGAGTCATATAGTTTCAAATCGGTTGTAGAATTTATGGATAAACATGGCCAACTCAACATGTCTTTATGTCTGCTCTTCCTGAAACCTCTCTATGATGACAGTAAGGAATTTAAAACAGTTAAACTCATAAGGTGCAGCAGAATCACCAGTGGAAAAGAAATGTCAACATATACTTGAAAGCTGAAAAAGAGATGCAGAAGGTATAATTAATTCAGCAAGTCTGTTCTCCCCAAAGGACCATGGAGAAGCTCAGCTGTGGGCGCAGGTACTGAAACTGGAAGATTGACAATTTGACCAGGAAGTAGCTAGTCCTCAAGATCCCTGTAACCTATTCCCACACTTGCCAGGTACTCCCTTCCAAATGCCCCTGGAGACAGGATGCTGCTTTAGTCTCCAAACTGAAAAGCCTCTGGACGTGGGGCACTGGCAGGATGAAGGCACAATGAGGGGCCAGACAGACAACTGGGGAAATAAGTGGAAGTTTGTACCCTGAATGAGGAGGATTCCGCCTCACCCCTCCTCCTCACCTGGCTCCGGGAGCATTGGCAGCCATGTTAACATTACTAAGGTGGGAAACAGGAGACCTCTTTGCTAGAGAAAGTGAATGGTCCCAGAGGAAAGAAAACCAATATTGACACTTAGGGGTGTCCAAATCAAAAGACTTAGATCACTGCCCATTAAATAGAAAGATATAAATAAGTTAAAAATAAGGAGGAATCAAAGATATATCACATATTCAAAAGAAAGCTAAAATGGCTATATTAATATCAGAGTAGATCTCACAGAAAATAATACCATAAAGATAAAGGAAGCAATCTCATACTGAGAAGGTGGCCAATTATTAGGAGAGCACAGTAATATTAAACATTTACGCACAAAATAACAGAACTTCAGAATGTTTGAGGCAAAACTGGCTAGAGCGTCAAAAAGAAATGGATAAACCCAAAACTGTAACTGTACATTTCAATGTCTCTCTCTAAATAATTGACAGAAGTAGGCAGAAAAGCAGTAAGAATATAATTTGAAAAAACACTGTCAACCAACTCAACCAAACCGACATTTATAGAATACTCCATATAATAAGAGGAATATACATTCTCTCCAAGTGCACACCATACATTTATGAGGAAAAACGTGTTCTGGGCCATAAAAAGAGTCTCAATATATTTAAAAATATTCAGTTAATTCGGATTACGTTCTTGGGCACCAACAGAGTGAAATCAGCAATCAGGAATACAAAGATTTCTGGAAAACCCCAAAATATTTGGAAACTAAGTTACATAGCTAAATAACTAATGGGTCAAAGAAGAAGTGAGAAAAGTATTTTTGAACTGAATGAAAATGAAACACAGCATATACAAACTGTTCTCAAAGGCTTTTCTTTAACATTTGAGAGAAGATATTTTACAGTTTTGGACACTAGAATATCATTCTGTGGAAGGCTAATGCCCTAAAGATTTCTGGTCCCCATCTGCCTGCCCGCCCCCGCCCCATCTGCAGTAAGACTAGAGCACTGATTAGGTGAGGCTGGAGCTGAGGGCAGGAAAGATGTTCTAGCAATCTAGAGCTCTAAACTGGGAAAGAACAGAAACTGTGGATTTGAATTTAGCAGAAATACAATATTCATAGAAGATAACAAAAATCTCAGAAATCAAAACAGCACAATGGATAATTCTTTAAAGTTTAAAGATATAAATAAACTTTGCTAGGAGCAAGATGAGCATAGAGAGAATCTACTTCATAGGGCTTCTCTGAGGATCTAATAAAATGATCCATGCAAAGCACGTAAGTGGCGCTGGGCGCGTGGTGTTTGGTAAACATTAACCATCTTCACGTTCATTGTTTCTTGAATGTGATGCTATGATGAATAATTTTTACGTTATTCAATTTGAATTTAAAATAATATGGGCCATAAAGTGTGTTGTTATTATCCTTTGTAAAAGAACACATTATCTGTTCCTAGTAGGTGTAAGTTTTGTCACTAAGTAGAAGGAAGTATCTTCTTCCCCATTTTCAATGGCTACCTCAATAAAACCCTCCTCCTGAGACAAAGACCAAACAAAGCAAAGTTTAAACTCTAAATCAGGCCACCGGGAAGGATTTGTTTAGTCACACGCCATTAGGGGCAATATTTATTCTAACTCCAGGAATTACCTCCTTCAGTCGTGCTGGCCAGAATCCAAGGGCTCATTGCAGACCAGCCAATTTCATTCATGCACGACACACCGATGCTGTAATTAGCCAGAGCTTGCAGCTGCTTGATTTGATACAGATGTGGTGAGGCAGAGGTGTTAAAAACCATGACTGAGCCATTACTCAGCGGATCAACTTCCTTGACCTGAGTGGGGGGTAGAAATGTGGACCAGGCATTAGTAAGGTGGTGGGTATGCCAGACATAGAGCGCTCATGTGTTCGGTGCACGTGGGCCTTCCGCTTCACTGAGGGGAAGTACCTGCTTCCTTTGGGGCCACACACTAATTTCCCACCAGCATTACTGGGTGTTACTCACGCTACTGGAGCAGCCACTGAGGACCTGAGCAAGACACCTAAAATAAGCGTTCTCACTGTGGCACGTAACAGAGCAAATAATGATCTTTATAATATTATAATGATGGTAATTTATATTAAATACGAAATAAGATGAAGTAGCCCTTCCTTTCTCAGAACCACCTTAACGCTTGATTTCTTCTTTCAGCTGTTGCACAGAAAATGCTCCAAAGACAACCGACACCCTGTGTAGGGCCAAAACCTACAATATTTACTCTGGCCCTTTACAGAGATCGTTTCCCAAATACTACTTTAGGGGATGGGATCCGGGATTTCTGTCTTTATTCTGTATTTCTTTTCATTATGCAACCTGATGAACTCTGCTCTTGCCTTGAGGTAAATTCTAGCATATACTTTTTTTTTTTTTTTTTTTT
>NW_024426774.1:35644381-35751127 GCF_017311325.1 Ursus maritimus | reverse complement strand
TTTTTTTTTTTTTTTTTTTTAATCCCTACTCCCACCCGAATATACATTCAAGTCGAAAAGCAAATTCAGGGAATGCACATTTTCTGACATTATTTGGTGGGAAGATACAGGGAAGAGTCATTTGCCCCTCACCCAACAAACTTTTCTCCAAATATCATTAAAACATCGCAGCTCTTTCCTCTGAGTTCTCTTCATCTTTCCCTCCATAAGCTCTACCAGTCTCTCCACCTCCCTCTCCAGACGTCCTCTGTACACACAAGCAAAAATCTAGAGCTAGGCCAAACTTCTACCTTTTTCCTTAAGCATATCTCCTGTCTGGGTATGGGGATAAGGAAGAGCGTTTTCCCACTACATGTTTTTCAAAATTTCTACAATGTGTAGTACTTATACAATCAGAAAAGAGAAAATGATGGTGAATAAAACACAAGTAACCAAAACTAATTGGGGAAAAAAATCTTCAATACTGGACGTATTCCTAAAAATAACGGGCTTGCAGTCATGGGGTGTGGATACACAGGGTTGTTATTTCAGGATATGGGTGTTGAAATTTAGGCCAAGGGGCCACAAATGACATTCTGGAATTCTAAATCCCCTAGTGGATACCAGGAGGGTGGCGTTGGGGCCAAGTCTCACCTCTGACTCAGAGCCGCAGACTGCACTGGGTGACAAAAGTACCAGTTGGCCTGAGGAGCCACCAGAGGAGAAACAAAGAGTTACGTGCTTATCTTGGTGGTGGCTGTTGGCAGAGCTTACTTTTTGTTTCTTCACTTTAGAGTATGCACCTACTTCCTGGTGACCAACCCCTGAAACTAAGGTGGAGGAAACCTTTGGCTCTCCACCCCTGCCCCGTTTCCGGAGCCCTGTGTGGAGCATTTCCAGGCACAGGGGCGCTCTTTGAGAACACACTGCTGGAAGAAGACAGGGTTTCTATAACAGTCCTTCTCAGCGGGTCCTAGGGGAAAAGAGGGCATGAAATAGCAAGAAGTACGTGGGAGAGTTAAAAATAGAAATGGAGTATGCTGCCCAAAAATGGGTGAAGAAAGGAACTAACATCAGGACCAAAGGAAGTGAAAGGGTGTGTCCTGCTAGTGCGTGGATCTGAATCTTGTCCAAAACATTCATTTGTTCCCAAGTCAGAGTTTAAAAGTGTAATGGACTGGGGACATGCTATGAAACTATGCTTGGTTCCTTCAGAAGTGGGACTACATTGCTAATCTGCAGAATATAAAAGTTTAACTTCTAGAGCCAGTCCTGACTAACCCTGCTAGGACCGGTCAGAGAAAACAGGATAGCCAGTTATATTTGAATTTCAGAGAAACAAATAATTACAGGTACAGGTATGTCACCGCATCACTCCTATAATTTAACTTGTAAAATAACTGTATTCTTATGGGTGAAAGGAGGCTGAGCTAGCTGGTGGGGCAAAGACAGAATAACCATGTCTGGCACCACAGGATCCCGGGTGGGCAAGGAAGGCCTGCAATTTGGCAGTGACTGGATGATCTTTCCCTCATGCCATGGCTGCCCAAAGCCAAGGCAAAAAAAGGAGAAAGCAGGTGATGCTTGTGTGTGATCATCTTCTACCTTCAGCAGTGACCTGATGTCTTCAGACATTCCTACCATCCTACTCTACCTCATCTCCATCCCGAGACCTACTCTCTCAGGTAGGGGCGGTACTTGTCCAAAGGCAACCATACTCATGGGGGCAGGAGCCTCATGTCTTCTTGGACTCTTCATACAGCTCAGCAGCAGGTTTAAAAAGGGCTGGTCAATGCTTCAGTTATATCTATACACACATAGGGAAATAGGCCCTGTTGTTCCTAACAACAGAGTCCTGGAATACATGAAGCAAAAACTGATGGGATTGAAGGGAGAAACAGACAATGCAAAAACAATAGTTGAGACCCTAATTCCCCACTTTCAATAACAGATAAAACCACTCGGCAGAAGATCGACAAGGAAACCTAAGAAGTGAACGAGACTCTAAACTAACTAGATCTACCAGACATATCAAACATTCTGCCCAACAAGAGCCAAATATACCTTCCCCTACACTCGGAACATTCTCCAGGGCAGAACAAATGGTAGGCCATAAAACAAACCGTAGTAAATTTAAAAGACTGAAAATCATATTAAGTATATCCTCCAAACACGATGGAATAAACATTGGAAATAAGCAAAAGAAAAAAATTTGAGAAATTCACAAGTATGTGAAAATTAACACACTCATGAATAACCAACAGGAAAAAAAAAAAAAGAAATCACAAGGAAAATAACCAAAAAACTTGAGATGAATGGGAAAAAAGCTCCCAAATACCAAAACCTATGTGATGCAACTAACACAGTGCTTAGAAGGAAATGTATATAGGGGTGCCTGAGTGGCGCAGTCGTTAGGCATCTGCCTTCGGCTCAGGGCGTGATCCCAGGGTTCGGGGATCGAGCCCCGCATCAGGTTCCTCCGCTAGGAGCCTGCTTCTTCCTCCCCCACTCCCCCTGCTTGTGTTCCCTCTCTCGCTGGCTGTCTCTCTCTGTCAAATAAATAAAAAAAATCTTAAAAAAAAAAAAAGAAGGGAATGTATAGTATAAATGCTTGCATTAAAGAAGAAGAAATTTCAAATAAATTACCTAGCCTTCTACCTTAAGAAATTAAAAAAAAAAAAAAAAAAAAAGAAGAAGAAGAGCAAACTAACCCAAAGCAAACAGAAGAAAGGAAGGGAAGACTCAAATTAAAATCAGGAATGAACGAGGGGACATTACTACTAACCTCAAAGGAAAAAAAAAAGCTTATAATGAAATATTATAAGCAATTGTATACCAACAAATTAGATAACCCAGAGGAAACAGACACATTCCTAGAAACACACAAACTACCAAAACTGACTCAAATAGAAAATCTAAGTGGATGTGTACCAAGTAAAAAGACTGACGTAGTATTCAAAAAACTCTCTGCAAAGAAAAGTTCAGGACCCGACAGCTTCACTGGTGATTTCTATCAAATATTTAAAGAATTAATATCAATTTTCCTCAAACTCTTCCAAGAAATAGAAGTCAAGGGAACAACTCCCAACTGATTCTATAAGGTCAGTCTCACCTTGATACCAAAACCAGAAAAAGATAACACAAGAAAACTACAGACCAATAGCTTTTATGAATACAGACACAATTAGACAATGGTGATGGTTGCACACCTGTGTGAACATACCAAAAAACATATGCTTTATTTTTTAAAGTTTGTTTATCTAAGTAATCTCTACACCCAGCGTGGGGTCAAACTCATGACCCTGAGATCAAGCGTTGCATGTTCTTCCGACTGAGCCAGCCAGACGCCCTAACATTATACATTTTAAGTGGGTGAGTATAATGGTCTGTGAAATATATCTCAGAAAAAGCTGCCCCCCCAAAAGGATATTCCTGGTGAGGACTTTGTAGACACAATAAGAATTCCTAACACTTACCAGCCCTTCAGAGGTTTACAAATAAAGTTGGGCAAGAATTAAGCAAAGCTAGAGTTGGTGGGGTGAGGGTGGAGGCTATTTTGGGGATAATAGAATGTTTTCACTTTCCAGAGAAGGAACAGCTGTTAGACAAGAGTGGGAGGCAATAAAAACAGAGAAACTAATTCTGTTTGGTATTAAAAACATCTGGTTGTCAACATATAAAATTCTTTAGAAGTCACTGCTTCAAGTTGAGTGGGCATGAATGGCAGGTGTCAGGTGAACATGTTTTCAGCTCGTAAGACCAGACATTTATGAAACTAAGAACAATTTCTGACCCTACTGTGTGACAACATACAGGACATAATGCATTCATGTTTTCAGTGGATAATCCACACACGTTCAGCTACCTGCTCCCACAAGCAATGTCTCTTCTGAGACATGGAGGAAGAGACAGTTCTGAGCACTGCTTTTGGCATCAGAACTTTCTGGGTCTGAATTCTGGTTTTGCCACTCACGGGCTTTGTGAGCACTCTGAGCCTGCAGTGCTGGTGTGGGTATTACATAAGATAATGTCTGCAAAGTCCTTGGTCATTGTGAACACTCAGTAAATGGTGTAGTGTTACTGCTATCCTTTCCATTTTAATGAAATTAACACTCAAAGCAGAGCCTACATCATGGCAAGGTACCATTTTAGGATGGCTATCCTGTATTTCTTACAGTATTCTTTCATACCCATTTTGAGTAGTGGTTAAAAAAGGGGAAAGATGGGAAACCCGGGTGGCTCAGTCGGTTAATCAGCTGACTTCAGCCCAGGTCATGATCCCAGGGTCCCAGGATTGAGCCCTGCATCGGGCTCCTTGCTCAGCAGGAGCCTGCTTCTCCCTCTCCCTCTGCTTGCCATTCCCCCACTTGTTCTCTTTCTTTCTCCCTCTCTCTGTCAAGTAAATAAATAAAATATTTGAAAAAAAAAAAAAAAGGCGGGGGAGATTTTGCAAGGCCTGTAATGCCCAGGTTGTCCTAGGAGCCAGGGGCCGAGGTGTTACATTTGACAGCAAAAATGACCCATCTCATGCTGGCCTGTCCTTCATGGCCACTAGCCCAGGTTGAGGAGTACCTGGCTTCCCCAACTCCGATCACAAGCCAGTCCTAATTTCGGGATGTGTTTTTATACCTTAAAAATTAATTCTCCCTGGTCTCATGATGTTCTATCCTGGAAACCTGTTTCACTTCTGGTTGGGCCCTGGACCACAAGCAGAAAAGAAGCAGCATCCCAGGGCAGAACACCCTAAAATGGGGCATGCACGGAGGACACTGGGCGGGGAAGAGGTCAACGGACTTCTGAACAGAGGTGTTGAAGGCTTCAGCAACCACCCTCAGGAGGAAGAAAAATCAGGTAGACCCTCAGAGCACCAAACAGCCACTCTCTCTTCATCCTGCTGGTTTACCTGAACGCTGCAATTCCTGAACGGGGAGTATCCATCAAAACCCGGGACCCAGGAGATCAGCACACTGTGTGCGGTGCTATTGCAGACACGGACTTCAGTTGGTGGGGAGGGAATTGCTACACAAAAACAAAGACACACACACAAACACAGTTGTAAGCCACAGGTGGCCACAGCTACCAAACAAACACAGTATCAAGCCCGTTTCTGTTTCTTAAGATTAGGAAAATTCAGCCCAAGTTTTAAAAAGAAGCCACATTATGCTTATAGACAGGTCTTCTGGTAACAGGATGGTTCTGCCTGGGCCAGAGGAGTGGAGCACAGACCTGCTTTCCTGCCCACTGATGAAGTGAGACCCTAGCTGGAAAAGGATGTAGAGACGTCTCTTTCCTTTACTGAGCTCGTGGTCACTAGCCTACTGCATGCAGGCACGTTGCTGGGTGCCGCTCTCCGTGGGGACCAAGAGCCATGGCCCCCTGCCGAGAAGAGAGGGGTGCTAGGGGAGCATGAGTGAGGATGTGTGGTGGAGGAAACAGGTGAGAGTCAGTTCAAGCGAAAGAGCCAACTGCATCTGCTGGGAGTGGAGGCATAAAGTGTGCAATGACCCTGGCCATGTGTGGGACATGGCTAGGTATCTTAATTTGAATCTAAGCAGGATCTGAAGTTTGGGGATCTTATTTTTTGCTGATTTTAATTCTTCATTAATAGTCATAATCACATTTATAAGCAAAAATGATGACTGTTGTTTTCGTGTTTACTATGGGCCAGGACGTTATGGACTTCACTTTGTTTCCTCATCACTAGAACCCTATCAGAGAGGTAGCCTCATGTTCCTCATTTATGGATGAGGATACTGAGAATCAGAGAAGTTAAAAACTTGCCGAAGATCACAGAGATTATAAGCAGTAGAACAGGGACTTGAACTCAGGTCTGTCTGAGCCCGAGCTCGTGTCCCTCAGTAGGACACTGGAGGCTGGTTGCAGGAGGCAGCAAGCACATTAGAGTGAACACCAGCAGGGACTGGGGAGTCTGGTTACTGCCTGGCCTGCTGGGTGGCCCGGGCCACAGTTAAATGCCCTTTCTAACCTCCGTTCCTTCTTCTGTTAGTGGGGTTGGTGATAGCATGGCTCCATGGGGCTGTGGGGAAGATTAGAACGGTAACACATGGAGGAGCGTTGGGGGAGGTGTGCTGGAGGTGAAGCAATGACAGGGTGGGCAGAAGATCGGCGGAAGGAGAGCTGGGACCATGAGAAGTGCACGAGGTACCATATTCAGGCGTTTCTGTTTACTAGTAGATGCACAGCTTGGTGAGTGGGAAAGAATCAGCATTTTGTTCGACTCACTTCCCTAAATAGATCACTTGTAGAATTGTCCTAAAATGTCTGCCTTTCCAGATCATAATTTGGCCACACATATTATAGTTAACAACAGATTAGGAGAAGGGAGTCTTGGTTGCTTTGACATAAATGTTTAAATAAATGAAAATCAAAAACAAAAGTTTTTGAAAGAGGACTGATAAAAAAAAGTTAAGTTCTGTGTGAAGCATAACATTTTTAAAAAGTGTCTCTCGTTTTATAAATATTTAAATTTTAAGGTGCTTACATTTTATGAAAATGTCTTTATAAATTTACGCCTACTCATGAATTCCTGAAATTCCCAACATTTCTTTTGAAAATTGTAATAGTGAGACTCATAATGAGGAAGGAAGTTATACAGTTCCTCCGGGAGTAAGTTTCAGTTTGCTTTTTTTTTCCCCAATGAACTTTTAGAAAATGACCCCCCATCACCTTCATCTAGTTGATTTGTCAAAACAAAACATCAGCACCTTTTTATTTTATCTATTTACTTTTTAAAAATTGGCTCCATGCCCCGCGTGGAGCCCAATGTGGGGCTTGAACTCACAACCCTGGGATCAAGACCTGACTGAGATCCAGTCGAATGAATATTAACTGACTGAGCCACCTAGGCGCCCCCATCAGCACCTTTTTAAAGTATAACTTCTTTTGTAATACTGAGTTCCTTGCTGTATGTTACCCAACTTTTAACTCATTATTAAACACATTCTGCTTTTTCCTTGGGCTGTTTCCCCAAGATTAAGACCAAAAGGAATATGGACTCAATATTTGCTTCTCTGTATTTAAAATAAGAACAACGAGGGGTGCCTGGGTGGCTCAGTTTATAAAGCGTCTGCCTTCAGCTCAGGTCATGATCCCAGAGTCCTGGGATTGAGCCAGTTGGGCTCACTGCTCCATGGGGAGCCTGCTTCTTCCTCTCCACACCCCATCCCCCCACCCCCGCCCTGCTCGTGCTCTCTTTCTCTCACTCTCTCAAATAAGTAAATAAATAAAATCTTAAAAAAAAAAAGAATACTAAAACATAAAATTTGCTTGAGTTTCTATGAGAGAAGGTAAGAAAGATGATTTGAAAAGGGATAAAATGACAGTATTTACTCTCAAGTTTTGGGTTTAAATAACTTTGATCCCAGAGGGAGGAGAAGGCAGATGACTGGATGGGAATGTCTCCACTAGCATGGGGACCTTCAAAGACAAGTCTTCCATTATGTCATATCGCAGCTCAGAGGCAACAAGGAGATTAGGAAGAAGAGGCGCTCTGGGCTCTCCCCTGGGCAGCAGCTAGGGGAGACTTGCTTCAGCCCCAGCTGCCTGGGAAGGACAGAGCCCATTCTTTCAATCAATGCCCTAAGCCGCCCCCACCCCTGGGGGCTCTTCAAGGGGTAATGGGGACTAGTTCAAGGTGGGAGAGGGAAAGGTGAAAACAGGGGCTAAGAAGATCAAAGGTAGACACCCCAGCCTATTTTCTCAGACTAAGCAGAACTAAGGGAGCTAATGTTTATCAAAGACTTATGCACCAGGCACTGTTTTGAGTGCTTTTACTTGTATTATTTCATTTAAGCCTCAAAAATGTGTAGATTCTGTAATTATCCCTATTTTATACTGAAGCCAGAGAGGTTAAGTGACTTGTCCAAGGTCACAAAGAAAGTCAGTGGGGAAGACAGGGCTCAAACCCAAGTAGCTGGCAGCAGAGCTCATGCTGTGTCCCCTGACCAGCTCCCAGAACATGCTCGAGGGCCTCGGCCCTGGTGCTTACCTTTGATGTTGATCTGCACACCCTTGGACACGGTCAGCCCTTTGTCATTGTGGGCCTCACAACTGAAGACTGCTGTCTCGGTCAGACCTGGAACGGAAGGGAACTCGTGAGACCAGGCTCACAGAGAAACGGGCTGCGGCTCACCAGAATCCCACGGTTGTCTTAGCATTCTTTTACTTTTTGGTTCATTGCTGCAAGCCATAAATGCAAAGTTAATTTTAAAACTATGCTGGTGGCTGAAAAGCAAACCTGGGATTTTTTTTATTTTCTTATTTTTTCTTTATGATTTTATTTATTTACTTGCCAGGAGGGGAGAGAGAAGTGAGAGAGGGCACAAGCAGGGGGAGTGGCAGGCAGAGGGAGAAGCAGGTTCCCTGCTGAGTAAGGAGCCCGATGTGGGACTTGATTCCAGGACAATGGGGTCATGACCTGAGTTGAAGGCAGACACCTAACTGACTGAGCCACCCAGGCGCCCCCAAACCTGGGATTTTTAAACTGTAGCTACCAGAAGCAAGTCAACCGTGGGCCTAAGAGGCAGCTGTTCTTCATTTAAGTGCTTTAATTTTTCCTGGATGGTGAGATGTTAGGTACCAAAAGCAGTAATATTTAGACTTAAATTTCTGCAAGGAGGTATGAGAATCGCTGGCCCCAATATCAAGAAGAGTGCTTTCTGAGGTTCACCTGGACAACCCCCTGCTGCTTAGCCCCACAGTACATAATACCTCACACACTAATGACATTTCAGGATACCACACACAGCAGGATAAAAATCACAGTGCTTAATTTCGGATGATCTGTTGTAATGAATCTTTTTTTTTTTTTTCAGATTTTACTTATTTATTTGACAGACAGAGAGAGAGCACAAGTAGGCAGAGAAGCTGGCAGAAGGAGAGGGAGAAGCAGGCCCCCTGCTGAGCAGAGAGCCCGATGTGGGACTTGATCCCAGGATCCCGGGATCACGACCTGAGCTGAAGGCAGACGCCCAACCAACTGAGCCACCCAGGCGCCCATGAATCCTTTTTTAATAGTAAAAATTAGTCAGTTCATAAAGAATTATTACATAAGCACAAGACACTACTATTACTTGAAGAGAAGACACTAGTACTGAATGAAGAAAAATTCCATCATTTCAGAGGTTTTAAGGCATCTTAGAAATTTAAAAACTACTTGATTTATTAATTTTAAATAAGAAGGAGGAAAGGCAATGCAGATATTGTTTTCCAATACTATTTGCCAATAAAAGGAACCAGAACTCCTTGGAGAAATGGCTGATTCTCAGACTGGAGCAGGAAACATGTAAGATGAACCTGGAACAAAAATTAACACAAATGCCATGCAAGACACACACACACACACACACACACACACACACACACACACAGAGTGATGGGGAAATGACAGAGACATAGAAACCAACTGAAAGAACGCCTCCTAACAGTGAAAGCTGGGACAGTTTGAGCAAGAAGATAAATGAAATAGCACTGGATTTTAACCCGAGGTATAAAATAAATGTTCACAAGTCTATACTGACATAAATAAATGATTAAACAACGGGGCAGAACAAAAAAGTCTCCCATGAAGAAGAGTTCCAAATAATTTATGTGGATTCTCTGTCCTCAAGGGGAGGACCGTAATTCCTAGCCCCTTAAGCATGGGCTGCACGTAGTGACTTCCTTCCAAAGAGGACAGTATGAAAAGGAAATCAAACCAAAACTTTATTTTATTTATTTTTTTTAAACTTTAGAGTGGAGAAAACGATAAACACTACCTTGGCCACATGACCGAGGTCAACACCACTAAGTCATGTTGACAGAATGTATTCTTGATATGATGTAATGAAAATGGCATTTCCCCTCCGCAGTCTTCCTCCCAAAAACATACAACCCAAGTCTAATCAACCCAAGAGGAAAATATCAGACATTTCAAACTGTGAGATGTTCTACAAGAAACCTGACCAGTATTCCTCAAAACTGTCAAGACCGTGAAAAACAAGGAAAGTTTGAGAAATTCTTACAACCAAGAGGATCCTACGGAGACAAGACAACTAAATCCTGGATGAAATCATTGAACCATACAAGGGTATTAGGTAAAAACTAAGGAAATCTGAATAGAGACTTGAGTTAATAATAATGTTCATTGGTTCATTAATTATAACGAATATATCACATTAATGTAAGATGTTAATAATGGGAGAACGTGCGAGTGGGGTTTATGGAAAACTCTGTATTATCTCCATAATTTCTAAAATCTAAAACTATTCTAAAATTTAAAAACGGGTGGTTTTTGTTTTGTTTTGTTTTTAAAGCACAGCCATATATACCATCTAGTAGAATCTGGAAACTTCTCTGTCTCT
Source organism: Ursus maritimus (assembly GCF_017311325.1). Lineage (NCBI taxonomy): Eukaryota > Metazoa > Chordata > Mammalia > Carnivora > Ursidae > Ursus > Ursus maritimus. Next base: position 35,740,787 of record NW_024426774.1, on the reverse strand, counting down.
GGCACACAAAGGTGTCCTCTGGCACAGAGTTCACATCATGAACTAGAGAAAGAAAAAATTCTTGAAAATAGACCTCCATTTGCTTCTTGCCTGAATACCTTACTTTGTTTTCTTCTATCCATTTACTTGTATAGGAAGTTCTCCATCTGATAATTTTAAAATTCAAAGTTTGTCCCTAACAGTAATTAAAAATTTGAAAAATCAAGGAGGAACAATGCCGAGGGAAGGCCAGCCCAAGGCTGGGCCAAGTGGCCAGAGAACAGTGTCTGGGAGAAGTTCTAGGAAGAAATGCGCACCTGATCCCTTTTATGTTGGCTCTTCTCTTGAGGGTTTTGTTCTTTTCCATCCAGACGAAAGTTAGTCCAGGCGCCTGAGTTCTGCTGGCTAGACACGGTCTCTCAAGAAAAACGAAGCTGTGTATCTCTGTCCTACAATTCTATGGTGACTTTTTACTTCTCTAAAATAAAGTTCTGTCAGAATGGGACAGATACTTCAGGTATTTTCATTTTCTGAGGTGAAGCGTATTTCCCTCAGAATGGAGGAAAATCCTAATCAAATGGCTTAGATTCTCTTGCCAATTTCAAGAGCTAGGAAACTATAATTTCAGGTAGGAGCCATCACTTCGCATTTTTGGTCACTCCCTTTTGAGATGAAACTGCTAGTAGTTTGTGTGATGGTTTAAAAAATATATATTTATCTCACTGAAGAGGAATATTTATCTCAAACCCAGTATCCACATCTATAGAAGGACACCCTTGAATACCCTGCCTCAGGGGTCTTTATATCTTCTGCTTGTATTCCTCCCAAATAACTTTGAAAAATATATGGAGTCTCTCATACATTTTGAAGTTTGCACCTTAAATTTTTTTTTTTTTAAAGATTTTATTTATTTATTTGACAGAGATAGAGACAGCCAGTGAGAGAGGGAACACAAGCAGGGGGAGTGGGAGAGGAAGAAGCAGGCTCATAATGGAGGAGCCTGATGTGGGACTCGATCCCATAACGCCGGGATCACGCCCTGAGCCGAAGGCAGACGCTTAACCGCTGTGCCACCCAGGCGCCCCTGCACCTTAATTTTTTTATAATTTAAACAGCTGCAAAGAATATAATTTCAGGTACTCTGACATTTAAAAAAAAATTCCTCTAAAGGCACCTATGTGGTGTACCCATGACTGGGATGGAAGACCCAGCATCACCCAATGAAACAATTTTCTCCCAGCAGCCAGAAGTTTTCCATCATGATTTTCTACCTCACCTGCAGAATTTTATCCAAATGGCCTAAGTATGTGGGTTTGGAAGTCATGATTAATCACCCTACAACACTTCTTGGCAACGAAAATACACATATATGTTGAAATTGGAAAAAAAATTTCTTCTAGGTTGATTATCCTCACTATTATTAGGGACTCATCAAGATAATACATATAATTCTTTTTTTTTTTTTTTAAGTAGGCTCCATGCCCAGTATGGAGCCCAGTGTGGGGCTTGAACACATGACCCTGAGATCAAGACCTAAGCCAAGATCAAGAGTTAGACACTTAACCAACTGAGCCACCCCAGTACCCTGACAATGTATATAATTCTTAAACACAAACAGTAAAATTTTACTAGAAGGGCAACTCCTTTGCTGAACAAAATTTGAAATTTTCTATGTAGTGATCTGGACATTTCTTAACCTTGAGCCAATACACCATAACAGCCACTCTTAAAGTGTGGTCTAGAGACTGCTGGGGATCCCAGAGGCCCTTTTAGGAGCCCTAATGATGAAAACTATTTTTGTCATAATAATAAAGATAGTAATAATAACATTAACAATAATGATAAGATGTTATTTTCCCTTTCCACCTTCATTCTCTTAGGAACATGTGATGGAATGTTCCAGAAGAATTTTCCAGAGGCTGTATGTTGTGTGATGATGTCCTTAGCTCTATTAGCTACTGGAGTACATGCTTGTGTATTTTTATGCTTTACAAGTTTTTAGTTTCTAATTCAGTATGTATCAACAGATAGAACTCACGTAAACAAAACCTCTTTGGTTCTCAATAATTTCTAAGACTGTAAAGGGATCTTGAGACCAAAGCATTTGAGAACTGATGCCCTGTAGTGACTCCAGATAAGTCAGAGAGAGGTCTTTTTTCTTTTGCAAAGTGAGGGAGAGATTTGGACTTTGGGCACTCTTGTCAGGCATTGACTTTACAAAAGACGGACACATCCCAGATGAGGTCTTGATTATCAAGACCTCATCCCTCGAAGCCACTGCCCATCATCCATGCTGCCGCCCATGATTTCACAGTCCCACCCGTGACACTTTGGTTTTCATGCTGAAGAATCACCTTTAACCTTTCAGGTCATAAGATCTCAAATAAAAAGCCCATTTCACCAGGCTCCACGAAGGTGCAACACTTGGCTTATATTTAGAAAAACTGGCTTTGGCTCAGTCAGAAAATACAGAGAGTTGTTATGCAATTTATATTTTTTATATAGTCGAGCTGACCACAGTTGTTTGACTTCAATTACTCTTGTCAAAACTCTTGGGAAACATTCGAGTACAAGATACAGATCACATTCCAAGCTGACCAGGAGCGGAAAAAAACAAGAGGATGGATTCATTTCGTGAGATCCGCTGACCAGCTATAGATCCCTAAGTAAGACAACTGGGGCCCACTGTTCTTCAGAGCTGCAAGGTTTATCAATGCTGAAAGTGAAACCGCCTATCAGGAACACGATGTTAGGTTAAGTGGGAAGTCGCTTTTCCTTTTTGTGTTTCTTTTCAAAGTGCACACAAAGCCAGGAAAACAATCTCTAGCAAATTCTCTGGCACAAGACATCCGCAGTAGTATAGAAGTGCCCAGAAGGAGCTAAATCACCTATCACACAGTTCTTCCTATGCACTGAGGTGGTGAATGCCTACAGGCCAAAGAGAGGCCAGCAGCAAGAAATGGAAAGCGGTTCAAACCAAAGTCAACTTTCTCCCAAAGTAGGTGGACCAAGACTTAAGGCAAAACACAGTTCTTTGCTTCATGTATTCAGTGATATATACTTTGTTTAATGGCACTAGCTTCCCAGCTGGAGACTCATGTAAAAGCGTGGGTTGGAGATAGCAACTAGAGTGCGCTGGGAAAGACCGCTGCCTCTCATTTCCCTCTCCTCTGTCTGGATGAACACAACCAGACTGGAATAGACCTTGAAGTTTTATAGCCTGAGCCCTTGTGGCTTTCCAGGAGAAAAAAAGTCATCCACCCCCTTAAGTCCCCACCCTACTACCCACTCTCTCCCGAGTGACCCTGGTATGGGAGCCTCGAGTGTTTCTGAGCCATGTCCTCCTCTGTGGGCCACCCCCTTCACTCTGTCTCGTCTCACCTAACTCCTGATGTTCGTGCCCCTCTTGTTTGGTCTGCTGGTTTAAAAAAAGACAGCCTTGGACACAAGGTCTGAAAGATATTTTAAAGAACATTCAGTAACGGGATGTTCCCTGGAGGGAAGGACGATCAGAATTGCTAAGAAAGCAACTTCTAAGAGCACCAGTTGGGCCAATTCCTTGAGTTCCGGATAAGCAACCCTTTCATTTTTCTTCCCCCTAGAGCGAAAGAGGCAAAGCAATGGAAGAACACTCTGCATAAAGGAAGTTCCTTATTAACTTGGAACACACTCTTTGCCCTGAATTCATTCATTCAACACATATTTACTGAGTACTTACTAGATGTCAGACATTTTCCCAGGCACTTGGGGTACATCCATGAATAAAAAAGATCCCTGCCCTTACAGAGCTCACATTCTCACAGAGGGAAGTGGGTGAGAAAGAATAACCTTGATAAATAAGTAAGCTTCATGCTCTATCAGAAGGTGATTAACACTATGGAAAAATAGAAAAGGATCAGAGGGCCAGGGGTGGGTGGGGAAGTGGGCTGTGATTTTAAATATTCAGGTCAGAGGGGGCTCAGGGAAACGTCCTCCGAGGAATGATTCTGAGTAAGGGAATGGGCTAATGTTGGGGGGGAGAGGAGTTCTGGGCAAAGGGAACAGCCCTTTGCTTTGTCCTCTAAGTGGGATGGGAAACTTGGAACTTTGAGCAGAAAACTGACATGATCTAACTTGTGTTGTATCAGGATTGTTGCAGGGGCCACATGGAGACAAACCCTAAGCAAGTAGGTCCCTTACTAGCTTCAAATTTTTTCTCGATCTGAAAATGGGTATTAAAATGCCTAACTATATCGCAGCTTGCTATGAAGTTCAAAGTCAGTCTTTACAGAAAGCACTGTGCAAATGATGAACTAACTTATATCAGTTATAGTTACTGTTACTGTTGTTATTACAATGAATATTATTAACTCTATCCAACAAAATATAAAGCTAGCTTAGCTATTTTCTAAATGAGGATTTAAAAATAAATGAGTATTTTAAAAAAATAAAAACTAGGGGCGCCTGGGTGGCTCAGTAGGTTAAGAATCTGCCTTCGGCTGGAGTCATGATCCCAGGGTCCTAGGATCTAGTCCTGCATCTGGTTCCTTACTCAGTAGGGAGCCTGCTTCTCCCTCTGTCCTCTGCCTGCTGCTCCCCCTGCTTGTACTCTCTCTGACAAGTAAATAAATAAAATCTTAAATAATAATAAAAAACAAAAATAAAACTTTGTGGGGCACAGGGTGGCTCAATCCGTTGAGCCTCCAACTTGATTTTGTCTCGGGTCATGACCTTGGGATGGTGGGATAGGGCTCTGTGTTGGTCTCTTTGCTCAGTGTGAAGTCTGCTTGTCCCTCTCCCTCTGCTCCTCCCTCAGCTCATGCTGTCTCTTTTTCTCTCTCAAATAAATAAATAAATACAATCTTCTAAAAAATAAATAAAAACAAAATTTTGTTTTGGAATAATTTTCAATTTACAAGAAATTGTAGAAATAGTACAGAGTTCTTGTACACCCTTCACCAGCTTCCCTTAATGATAAGATCTTACATAATCACAGTACAATGACCAAAACCAGGAAAATGACGTCAGTACAATACTATTAGCTCAAATACAGACCATATTCAGATTTGCCAATTTTTGTTCTGTTTTATTTTTTGGGGGTGTGTGTGGGGGATGGTATATAGTGCCATGAAATTTTATTTCAGTTAGATTTGTACTACTTCAGCACCAAAAAAAAGGAAAAAGCTCCCTCATATTTTAGGAACATCCTACCCAAGCTAACCCCTGATTAATCATTATCACTTTGTCATTTCTGAGGATGTTATATAAATGGAATCATACAGCATGTAACCTTTGAGATTGGCTTTGTTGACTCAGAACAGTGCCCTTTAGACAAAGTATTGCTTTGCTCATACCTCTTAAAGACAGCTCTTACGTCACAGAGGGACAAAAAACCCAACTGGTGTCGAGAGAAGAAAAACCAGACGGCTTTCTTGTTCATAAACGCGCTTGCTCAAAGCAAGTGTCAACAAGCAGGACTCTTTAAACCACTTCCCACTTAGCACCCTCTCGGTAGAAGCGATCTCGGAAAAGTTTACTTCAGGGTTAATTTCAAGAGAGGACGGCCTCTCCCTGCAAACACTCCCAGGTTTCCATCAGGAGCATAAACCCTGCCCCTCGCATTTCCGGTCAGAATGGCACCTGGTTCCTCAAACGTGAACTTCGGAGGTGGGCTCAGTTATCACTAACGGCATTCTCAAAATTAAACACAGAAGTAAATAAGATTAATGTTTTATGGTTCTTTCCCAATGTTACAATATTCAGGTGCTTGGGAACAGTCCACAGATAGCTGACTTGGTCTAACTTGGTGTATCAGCACCAGCCCTGTGGTCAGTCCGAAGCTCGCACTGTTGGCCCTTTCTCCATGGACTTCCTTAACCCCTCTGTCTACAAAATGGGTGTAAAAAACCTGCTCTATTAATGTGATAGAACTGGTTAGAAATATAAATGAGAAGAGATGAGAAGGTGTTTAAACACAAAAGCAATTATGCAAATACAAGTTGCTTCACTATCACTATGTTCCTTTGTCTCAGCGAAGGGACCTCTGACTCAGGGTCTGTTCATAATTCATTTGTTTGTTCATTAGTTCATTCATTCATTCACACGGTTCTGATGTGCCAGGTACTATGCTGGGTGATAGGGCTAAGGTAATTAATAACTCATATGTAATAATCACACTGATCAATAATAATTCAGGGTGGGGAGACAGGAGATGTGTTTCCATGTGGGGGGGAGGTACAAGCATTATGGAAGAGGCACTGTAGATACACAGACAAGGACGGGGTGTCCAGAAAGGTTTTCAGAAAAGAAATACATATGGGTATAAAAATGTCCACGTAAATAACAACCAGGACCAAAAGAAAACCACCTACATGCTCATCAACAAGGAGGTGGCTAAATCACTTCTAGTCCATTCATGCAATGAGGTGATTATCATAAGCAATGAGAGGCCCACGAGCACCTATATGGAAAGATCTACATGGCTTGGCCGTCTGTGTGTATATGTACATATGTGAGTTTATTTAGAGGAGAAGGGCCTAGAAGTGAACCAGCGGCTCATGCTGTGTGTCATCACACACGCTATATGTGACAACTATGTGGGGAGTGAGCGTGTGGAGATTCAAGGGAGAGTTGCCCACTTTGCTTCGGTATGTTGCTATGGTTTGAATGTTTTACAATGAAAATGTGCTCACGTATTATTTGTGTAATAAAAAGGCTGAAATCGGGACTCCTCGGTGGCTCAGTTGGTTAAGTGACTTCCTCTTGGTTTTGGCTCAGGTCACAATCTCAGGGTTGTGAGACGGAGCCCCACGTCGGGCTCTGCACTCAGCGTGGAGTCTGCCTGAGATTCTCTCTCTCCCTCTCCCTCTGCCCCTCCCCTCGGGGGCGCTTGCTCGCATGCACTCTCTAGCTCTCTCTCAAATAAATAAATAAATAAATAAGCAAAATCTTTAAAAAAATAAAAAAAATTAAAAGGCTGAAATTAGTCTGCACATGCATTATCATTGTAATTTGAAGGAAAATCACCTATATATGCCCAAGCATATATATTCACAGAATAAGTTTAAATGGAAACAAATCTGTATTTTTGTCATAATTGTACATGTATAAGATGTAAAAATACTTTTTCTGAATTTTCTACATTTTAGACATAAAATCATTTAATAATTATGTAAAATAGGGGCGCCTCGGTAGCGCAGTCGTTAAGCGTCTGCCTTCAGCTCAGGGCGTGATCCCGGTGCTCTGGGATCGAGCCCCACATCAGGCTCCTCCGCTGGGAGCCTGCTTTTTCCTCTCCCACTCCCCCTGCTTGTGTTCCCTCTCTTGCTGGCTGTCTCTCTGTCACATAAATAAATAAGATCTTTAAAAATAATAATTATGTAAAATAAAGTTAAAAAACTTTTTTTTTTAAGAGAGTGGGGCAGAGGCTGAGGGAAAGGGAGAGAGAATCGTAAGCAGGCTCCATGTCCAGCTTCATGACATGGGCCGCCCAAAATCTTTTTATTTTGAAATAATTATGGAGTCACAGAAAGATGTAAAGAAACATACAGGGAAGTTCAGTGTATCCTTCAACCTACCTCCCCAATGTTAACGTCTTACATAACTATAGCACACCGTCAAATCACTACAGCACAATGTTTAAACACTAGAGCACAATGCCAATTTCCTAGCCAGGTGATTGACATTGGTACCATCCACAGAGCTTATTCAGATTTTACCAATTATACATGGATTTATGTGTGTGTGTGTGTGCGCACATACATACATATAGCACTATGTAAGTTAACTGCACTTGCAGCTTTGTGTAACTATCGTCACAATAAAGGTTGTTTCAGAAAACACTATTAGGGGGGCACCTGGGTGGCTCAGTCAGTTAAGTGTCCGACTCTTGATTTCAGCTCAGGTCATGATCTTAGGGTCGTGAGACTGAGCCCCACATCTGGCTCCACACTCAGTGTGGAATCTGCTTGAGATTCTCTTTCCCTCTTCCTCTGCACCCCCACCCCCAGCTTGCATGTTCACTTTCTCACTCTCAAATACATAAATAAACAAAAAATACACTATTAAGCTATAAACTGCTCTATTTCTATTTTAATTCTATCTTCTCTACCAAAGGAAAAAAAATCCTTCAAATTAAAAAAAATAAAATAAAAATTGTAATGAACTTGCAACCCAAAATAGGTTGTAGTTGTGAGAGTGTTTCATCATTTAGAAATAAAGCAGGTCTCCAAGCTGAGACAAATTATACATAGCCTTGGGGATTAAAATAATTTGTAAATCTTATCACAGAAATACACTTTTAGCTTCTAAGAAAATATGCATTCGAGGAAAAGTTCCAGATGAACAGAGATTAACAGATTATCCCTATTTTCTTTTCTTTTTTTTTTTTTTTAAGATTTTATTTATTTATTTGAGAGACAGGGTGAATGAGAGAGACAGCACAAGCAAGGGGAGGGAGAGGAAGAAGCAGACTCCCTGCTGAGCAGGGAGCCCAACATGGGGCTTGATCCCAGGACCCTAGGATCATGACCTGAACTGAAGGCAGATGCTTAACTGATTGAGCCACCCAGGAGCCTCTGTCCCTATTTTCATTAAAAAAAAAAAAATGACCCTGATGCTGGTAGTACAGAATCATTGAGAGAGAAATCCACCACAAAACTTGAGAGGGCTATCGAGGGGTGCCTGGGTGGCTCAGTTCATTAAGCATCTACCTTCAGCTCAGGTCATGAATCCCAAGGTCCTGGGATGGAGCCCTGTGTTGGGCTCCCTGCTCAGCGGGGAGCCTGCTTCTCCTTCTCCTCCCTCCCCTGCTCTCTGTTGCTATCTCTGTCTCTCTCTCTCAAATAAATAAATAAAATCTTTAAAAAAAAAAAAAAGAGGGCTATCAAACTGGTGCCTATAAGAATGCAGGAAATTGTCACATCTAGACATTCGGCTCACCCAGCAGTCAGGTCTGATTTTGAAATGAATTCCAAGCTGATTTCCAGACTTCTGTGATAGTTATTAGCCCAGTGTAGCGATAACATCTCAGAAGATAAGAAAAAGAAATAAATGGAGGGAAAATAAAAGCAAGCAGATTTACTAGTGGTTGAACAGTAGCCTAGAGAGTTGATTTAATGAGCTGATGTCAACTCAGAGTCTGCTTTTATCAGCAGGTCACCGGACCCTGCCCTCGGTTAGAATGGAATCTAGACTTTCATCAACAACTTGGACAAGACACAAAAGGCAGTTGGCACAAAGCAGGCGGTGACTTGTTAACTGAAGGAGAGGATCGAGGTTCCAAATGGCCTCAGTGGGCTGGGACAATGGTTTAAATTTTTATAAGGATAAATGGTAGGCTGAACTTCCAAAAATAATTAAACACACACAAAATAAGAGAGCTTTGACTTTGCAGTAATTGATGAGAAAGAAGACCTGAGGATTTCAGTTAGCCTCAAACTCAACATTAATCAACATATTAACCTTCAGCAAAAAAAGTAATGCGAACTGTACTACCAGAAATATTGTGTCCAAAACACTATATTGCAGGTTCCACTGAACTTTATGTGTGTCTTTTCAAAATAATACCAATGTTACTAAACTCTTTCAGAAAATAGAGAAGGTAGAGATACTTCCTAACTAGTTTTATGAGGACAACAAAACCCTGATACCAAAAACTGACATTCCAAAAACAAAATTGTAGACCACTGCCATTATGAGCACTGTTGTACAATAAAGAATTTAGCTTTTGTCCCTTATAATTGCCTGAGGGACAGGAGTAGCTTTGTTACACTAATGAGGTGACTCAGAGTGAGCCCCTAGAAAACCTCAGGATGAAGACTGATCACCAGAACGACCAGCCATGTGATGAGAGGGTTGAAGGGTCTGGAGACTGTGTTCGGTCACATGGCCAGTGATTTCATCAGTTATGCCTATGCAAGGAAACTTCAATAAAAAATCTGCACCCCAAAGCTCAGTAGAGTGTCCTTTCGCTGGATGTGGCAGGAGGGTGACACACCCTGATTCAAAGAGGAGAGGGTATGGAAGCTCTGCATGTAGGACCCTCCCAGATATCACCTAGGTATAGCCCATGTAATAAAACTGTGATTGTTGAGTATGGCACTTTCCTGAGTGCTGTGAGTTGGTCTAGGAAATGATCAAACCGGAGGGGTCATGGGAACCTCCAAATTTATAGCCAGTCAGTAAGAAGTGCAGGTGGTCTGGGGACCCCCCATCCCCTCGAGACTTGTGGTTGGCATCTGAAGTGAGCCTTGTGGTAGACTCTGGGTAATCAGTATCAGAAGTCAATTGCAGTACACCCAGTTGGTGTTACCCTAGGCTGGCAGTGAAATAGAATAAATGTAAATGCAAAAATCTTTAAGGAAATAGTAGCAAACTGAATCCACCACAATACATCATGACCAAGTAGAGTTTGTCCCAGGAATGCAACACTGGTTTAACATCTGAAAATCAAATCAATGTACTTTGCCATATTAGGATAATATTGGAGAAAACTCATATGATCATATGACAAAAAAAATAAAATTTTTGGCAAACTGAAAATAGAAGGAAACTTCTTCAGCCTAATGAAGGGCACTGACCAAAACCCAGTTTATGTCATAGTTGGTGACTGGGACAGAGACATCAACTCTCCCCACTTTTATTCTGTATTGTGTTAGAGTCTCAGCCAGTAAAATAAGGAAAGGGACAGAGATAAAAAGACAAGGATTGGATAGGTAGAAATAAAACTGTCTCTATTTGCAGGTGACATTGTCTACATAAAAAAATCTAAGGAATCTACAAAACAAAAACAAAAAAACCCTCTTAGAACTAATACATTAATTTAACAAGGTTGTAGGATGTAAGATCAACATACAAAAATCCATTTTTTTCCTATATACTAATAGTAAACAATTGGGAAATGAATTCAAATGTGCTACTAGTATCAACAATATAAAATATATACAAATAACTTTAACAAGTGACATATAAGACCTCTACATCAAGCACTATAAAAAACTGCTGAGAGAAATTAAAGAAGACCTAAATAAATGGACAGAGTGTGTTCTTGGATTGGAAGTCTCTATTATTAAGATGTGATCTCCCCCTAAATTGATCTATAAATTCAATACAATTGCAAACAAAATCACAACAGACCCTTCTGCAAAAGCTGTCAAGCTGATTCTAAGATTTTTATGAGAATAGGCAAAAACCCGAAGTGATACTTCAATGAAAAGGATCTATGATTGGTCTATAAGCACAAGAAAGAAATGCTAACATCTTTTCTTTTTTTCTTTTTAAGATTTTATTTATTGATTTGAGAGAGACAGAGAGAGAGCATAAGCAGTGGGGAGGGACAGAGGGAGAGGGAGAAGCAGACTCACCACTGAGCAGGGAGCCCAATATGGGGCTCAATCCCAGGACCCTGAGATCATAACCTGAGCCAAAGTCAGACACTTAACCAACTGAGCCACCCAGGCTCCCCACTAAAATCTTTTCTAAATCTAATTTTAAATTTGACATTAGGGAAATGAAATGTAAATTTAAAATGTACCATTGCATATCCACTAGAATGTTTAAAATGAAAAAAAAAACCCTTACCATATCAAATGTTGGCAAGGACATGGAGAAAGCAAGGAACACTCATCCACTGTGGCTAGGAATATAACTTGGTACAACTTCAGAACACAGTGTAGTGGTTTCCTAGTTTTTGATCCAGCACTTCTCCCAGGTATGATCCAAGACAAAATAGAAACATGTCTCCCCAGAGCCTTGCACACGAGTATCTGCAGCTCCTGTATTTGTCATAGCCAACAGCCACAAACACCCCAGTGTTCACCACACACACAGATAGAACAGAGCACATCCATTCCATAAGCACTATTGGCAATAACAACATACTACTCACACGTCAACACGAGTGAACCCCAAAAACATCACGTTGAGGGAAAGAAGCCTGACACAAAAGAACATATCCTTTATGTTTCCACTTATTGAATGTTCACGACCCAGCAAACTAATCATGATGACAGACATCAGAACACCATCGCCTGTGAAAGGTGGGAGCTGATGGGAAGGGGGCATGACGGGACGTTCTGAGGTGAGGGCAATGTTCTGTGTCTTGACAGAAGTGGTGGTGTCTACATTTATCAAAACTTACTGAGTTGTGCATTTAAGTTCTATAAACCTAATTGTATGATTGTATGTCAGTTTCACCTCGATGAAAACAAATCTTTTCTTATGGGACTTCAGAGCCACCATCCTAGAAAGGGTGGGGTGTAGTTTTCAAATGGACTTTGTTTGGGTTTTTCAAATTATTTATTTTTATTTTTTATTAAAAAATTTTTTTAAATTTAAATTTTAGGTAGTTAACATACGGTGCAATATTGGTTTCTGTAGTGGAATTCAGTGATTCATCCCTTACATACAATGCCCCGTGCTCATGATAACAAGTGCCCTCTTTAATGCCCATCACCCATCTAGCCCATTCCCACCCACCTCCCTCCAATAACCCTCAGTTTGTTTTCTATCGTTAAGAGTCTCTTATGGCTTGTTTCCCTCTCTCCTTTTTTTCTCTTCTTCCTTCACATATGTTCATCTGTTTTCTTTCTTATATTCCACATATGAGTGAGATCTTATGGTATTTGTCTTTCTCTAACTTATTTCACTTGGCATAATAAACTCTAGCTCCACCCATGTCATTGCAAATGGCAAGATTTCATTCTTTTTTTTTTTTTTAAGATTTTATTTATTTATATGTGAGAGAGAGAGAGAGAGAGAGCACAAGCATGGGCAGGGGCAGGGACAGGGACAGAGGGAGAGGAAGACGGAGAAGCAGACTCCTTGCTGGGCAGGGAGCCCAATGCAGGGCTCGATCCCAGGACCGTGAGATCATGATCTGAGCAGAAGGCAGACGCTTAACCAACTGAGCCACCCAGGTGCCCCAAGATTTAATTATTTTTGATGGCTGAGTAATATTCCGTGTGTGTGTGTGTGTGTGTGTGTGTGTGTGTGTGTGTCTATACCCCACATCTTCTATATCCATTTATCAGTGGACATTTGGGCTCTCTCCATGGTTGATTATGTAGGAGAAGATATTTGCAAATGACATCTGATAAAGGGTTAGTATGCAAAATCGACATAGAACTTATCAACCTCAACACCCAAAAAATAAATATCCCAGTTAAGAAATGGGCAGAAGACATGAATAGACACTTTCCCAAAAAAGACATCCAGATGTCTAAAAGACACATGAAAAGATGCTCAACATCACTCAGCATCAGGGAAATGCAAATCAAAACCACGATGAGATACCACTTCACACCGGTCAGGATGGCAAAAATCAACAACACAAGAAACAAGAGATGTTGGTGAGGATGCAGAGAAAGGAGAACTCTCTTCCACTGTTGGTGGGAATGCAAGCTGGTGCAGCCACTCTGGAGAACAGTATGGAGGTTACCCAAATTGACTTTGAATTAAGAAGTAGCTTATCAACTCCTTGGAGAAACTCAAAGACAATTCAGATGGAGGCAGAGAAAACCATAATATTCCTTGTGGAGTCAGGAGTTAGGAAAGTGAACCGGAGATAAAACTGAGGGGTTGGCATTCACTTGCTGGTCTGTTGTCACCATGAATATTCAGTGAGTGCTACTATGAGTCAGGCACTGCCTTGGGACAGACAAAGTCCTTGTCCTTGCTGAGCATACAGTCTCTGAGAAGACAGACAAGGAGGCTAGGCAAATAAACGGGTGATGATAGACTATGACGAGTGCAATGATGGCGTCCACAAGAACATATGACTGGGAGTCAATAAAGAGGTGGGGAAGACCTAGAATAGCTGAATGACCAGTGCAGGCTTCCCAGAAGAAGTGATATTTGAGTTGTGTCATGGGACGAAGGGCAGGTGGAAGAACACTGTAGGCAGATAGAAAAGAGAATGCAAAGGTCCTGAGGCAGGAAGGAGGGCCACATGTGTGAGGAAATGACAGACAATCAGGGTGACTGGTATTTAATAAGCAGGGACGAGAAGGTGGGGTGGGGTTGGGTTGGAGGGTTGGGTGGGTTTGGGTTGGAGAGTTGGGTGGTGGCCTGGGCACACAGGGCCAATGGCAGGGGCAGGAATGACTCTGAGTGACAATCTAAGACAATGGGGAGCCACTGAGGAGGATGGAATCGAGTGGGGACAAAGCTGGAAGCAGAAACCCCTTAGGGAGGTCCTGCACTGGTGTTGGCGAGAGCCGGCAGTGATGTGGAGCAGGGTGCTGCAGTGTGGGTGGAGAAAACACAGACTCGGGAAGCAGAATGGGCAGAATTTGCTGATGCATTCGATGTGAAAAATGGAAAAGAGGAAGGATGGGCTGATGGTGATATCATTTACTAAGATGGGGAATTCTGGGGCAAAATATCTGTGGGGGAGGTGGATCAAGAGTTCATTTTAAGATGCCTGTGCCCCAGCAAGTGAAAATGCCAGGGAGGGAGTTGGGTACATGAGCCTGAAGCTCAGAAGATACAAAGCTCAAGGCCACCATCACACAGACCCTACTGAGGCTGGGGACGTAGAGGAACTCCCCCAGGGGGGAGTGTCTCAGAGTGAAAAGCAGCAGGTCCAGGAATGTGGCTGTCAAGGGCAGGGGAGGAGCCCTGGAGTGGGATGGAAGCCAGGAAGACTGTTTCCAGAAGTTCGCCCCTGTGTTCCCAGTACCTAAACAGCCTCTGGCATACAGCACTCCCTCCCAACACAGTCACTGAAGGCATGAAGAAAGGAAGGGTTCAGGGGTGGCACCCTTGCCAGATGTTGCTGAAAGATGCCATGAGAGAAGCCAAAGGGGAGCCCGGCGGCTTTAGCAGCGCGGGCAACAGCAAGGGCGGGGACTCCAAGAGCATCGTCAGGGGAGTGCCGGGAACAAAGCTTCCATGCAGATGGGAGTCAAGATGCCCACTGACTGTCAGTGTGGTCAGGATCTCACAATGACTCAATCATCCCACAACAGCTCCCGTGACCAATGCAGTTCCTTGCTGTCAAACCTCACATCAGTGGTCTTCACATCGGTGGTTCTTGAAGTCTAAGAGCTGCCAGGCCAGCAAAGGCCCGGCTGCAATGGGAGGTGTGAGTAGGGCTCCTGCTGCCAGGCTCAGGAGTCCGGCCACTCTGCTCACTGAAGCACAGGCACCCTTCAGGGCATTCACCCAGCTCCGTCTCCACGTCCCCGGCCACCTCAGCTGCCACCCCTCTGTTTCATTGTCTTCTACTACGCCAGCAGTGGGCACCAAACTTTTGATCCCTTCCACTGTTTGAGAGAAAACAACAAAGAAATCACACGACACAGACTTACCAGGAACGGTCAGAACAGAGGGGGACTTTTCTGGCTGTTCATTAACACGGCTGCTGTTCTGAACCCAGAAAATGTTGACAGGCTCAGGAGGGCCCACGGCTTGACAGGTGAGGTTGAAGGCTGTGTTTCTTGTGACATTCATGCTCTCGGGCTGTCTAGTAAAGTGAGGAAGTCCTGCGGAGAGAGTTCAGTGAAAGAATGTTTTGGATCCACAAGTAAGCCAGTGCCCCAAGGGGAGTGGAAACTGTTCTGGAACTTGGCAATAGATTTCTTTATAAACCACTCAGGTCTGAAATGGCCAGTTTTCACCTTCTGAAAGTTGGCTGAGAAAGAAAAGAAGCCAATTCCTCCCCGACTAGCTCCAGCCGGCTTTCTAGGATACTTTCCCAAAGGGGTTGTGATGGTGATTCAGAACCGGTTTTACCAGGAGGGAGGCCTGGCAGTGTTGAAATCAGGTGTTGCTCAGACTCCTGGGAGAGGCTGGCATGTGTTCAGAANTCTTTCCCAAAATACACACAGAGTAGAAACAAAGCCACATAATAGGTCCGCCTGTTTTTGAGGACAATCTACTGTGTGTGACACTTTAATATGCGTGATAATGAATTTTAAAATCTGTACACTTGTGCAGGGCTGGATGCTTTTCAAACTACACTCTCATGAGAACAGTGTAGACACAGTTACATAGTTATAATCCTAAGAGCTTTGACTGTAATTCAGAATTGAGGCCATAAGGAAGGGAACTTTAGAAATATCTCAGAGGAAGCCAGTTAATACTCATTTATGGCATGTGCCAAAAAATTAACAGGTCAAGGACTTAAATTGTGTTCTTTTGGGACTGGGAACTCACAGATCTGGTCCCAGAAGGAATGATGTGGGAGTGGCAAATGGGATTCTTTTTTCCTGTTTCAAAGTTTTGCAAAAACTCCATTTGGACTTAACGTGTTCCTGCCCTGGGCAGTTCCTGGCCAACCCCTAGGGGTTCTGACAAGTTAAATGTCCTCTTAATATATTTCCAAGATGAACAGCAAAGATAGGAACACTACCATCCTGACCCCACCCGCAGGCTGATGTTGACATAACCCTGAGGAGGCTTAGCTGTCCAGCCTGGGATGCGCCTAGAACAAAGCTCTCAAGGAGGCTCTTCTGAGGGCTCCGTCCCTCAGGCCTCCTGCAGCATTAGTGGGTATGAGGTTTAGGTTTGCAAAAGAATGGGTAGCAGAGCAGCCTTTCAGCAGGAGATGGTTCTAGTTGAACTTCCCTGAATAGCCGATCACCTGCTTTAAAGCCTGTGGGGAGGAGGGTCAGGGAAAGTATATAAGAAAGGTGTTTGGATGCTTTTGTTGGCAGGGGTTCTCAAAAAGCTGGGATGCAGGGCCCTGGAGGCAGTCTGTGGGCTGGTGAGGAATGATCACCTGTGGTGATTATAGAGGTGCCACCTCCTTGAAGCCTGATAGGCTCTGTCATTGCAGAACCAGTCATGCACACCCGGAGACCCGGGGCCTTAGGACCTGGGCTCACACTTCCCATTGCAGTTCAAGTTCCTTGAGGGCAGAGACTGCCTTCTCCTAGTCCATGTCTCACTTTGTATCCCCAAGGAGCCCATCTCATGTCATGTCATGGAACTGCACTGAACCATGTACCCAATAAATCCTAGGGCCCCAAATGAGTCCCAGATGGAGCTGCTGACCCAGTTCGGGAAAACCGCTCACACTCCGAGGCAAATCGCCACTAGACCACGTGAGTGGTATCTGACACCAACACTGAGAACTGGATAGTGGAATGCATTTCGCTTCCAAAAAAAAGTCTCCAGGTTTCTAAACTGTAAAAAACCTGAGGACAAGAAAGTCCATAATCCGTTTTTCTCTCAGCCCTATTGCTAAGGATAGAGCTAAAACTCTGAGAATCGAATTCGTGTCATACATTCATTATTATCTGAAGTCTCAAAAGAGGACCACCTTGTAAAATTTCAGTGCTTATGAATTTGCAAAGTTTGCATACACAGTTATAAATGGGCACACCAAATTTTGGAGTTTTATATGCAAAGCAATTAACACAGGGCACTCTGTGGCCTCTGGACTTACCTTGCACCTCAATGTAGATGGGGTCAGACACAATCTCTTCGTTGTTTATTTTCATCTTACAGATATAAGAGCCGTTGTCTGAACGCTGCACGCTGGTTATGCTTCAGAGAAAACACACAAAGATATTTACAGTGACTACACTTTGAGTTCCTGTTATAGGAACAGAACATTCTTCAACTTCTTTATCATATGCTGTCTCAATCCTTATGTGTCAACATGGCTAGGTCATGGTACCTAGATATTTGGTCAAACATTACTCTAGATGTATTTTTTAGGTGCGACTAACATTTAAATCAGTAGACTCTGAGTTAAGATTACCCTTCATAACATGGGTGGACATCATCTGGTCAACGGAGGGCCTTATGAACAAAGACAGAGGTCCTCCAAGGAAGAGGGAATTCTTTTTTTTGTTTGTTTTTTAAAAGATTTTATTTATTTATTTGACAGAGACAGAGAGAGAGGGAACACAAGCAAAGGGAGTGTGAGAGGGAGAAGCAGGCTTCCCGCCGAGCAGGGAGCCCAATGCAGGGCTCGATCCCAGGATCCTGGGATCACGACCTGAGCTGAAGGCAGACGCTTAACGGCTGAGCCACAGGCACCCCAGGAAGAGGGAATTCTCCCTCCACACTGCCTTTGGACGCAAGACTGCAATGCCAACTCTTCCCTGGGTCTCTAGACGATGCCCTGTACATTTCAGATTTGTTAGCACCCACAATCACGTTAGTCAGTTCCTTAAAATAACTTTCTCTCGTTCCCTTTTTGGTTCTGTTTCTCTGAAGAAGCATTACTAAAGCATGTGCTGTCACTCATCTTGTCTTCAATGGTAGCTTATATACCAGGCTTCTCTACACTGGGGTATTGGCCCATCAAGGCATTCTGCAAATTTGTAGGGTTATTTTAGGTGGGCACAAAAACTAGGGGGCACCATGGCTTTTAGGTGCCAAGTGCAACTTTTAGGGGTCAGGGGCAACTGTTCCATATCCCAGATGACTTTCTGTGACTAGAACCCAGTTCCATTTACATACACACAAAGAATTTAGCCTGGTTTTATATTCACCTAATTTCCCATGGCTACAACTACGTGAAAATGGGGGCCACTATCCCTTTGTGCTGTTTGGAACTTGGCCATGACTCAGATCACTGACAGCACCTCTCCATTTGTGGCTGCCATGTGTGTGGGGACGTGACTGGGTGCCAGTCTCTGGGTGCTCTTTGCTCTCTCTTGGAGTGGTCATGCCTGGCATTTACACATTCACATTCATATTATTTCGTTATAGATAACCTTTCGTTTTCCTTATACTACAGTTTGAACACTTCATGTTGTAAAGTATCTGCTATAAACAGGCAGCCTTGGTTCTAAGAGCTTGAGAATCCTGCTTTCCACCCTTCCAGCATGTTTACAAGCAGGAAGTTACACGATACCCGTCCTTTGCTGGGGGTGGGAAGGGGCGAAGGAATGAGGAACTCTTTGAAATGCTCGCAGACACTGTCCAAGAGAGGACACCTTCCCTGGCCCAAAGATGCTGATTTCTTCTACACTGCTCATCAGACAGAGCAAAGGTCATGGCGAGAGGAAAAAAAGTAAAAGAAGAAAACCATGGAGGGGTCCATCCTCCTTTCCAGCACCTTGCTCCCTGTTACAACTTACTTATCCCAAAGCAAAATAAAGTCCTTGTCAAGGGCTGAAGCTTAATGCTTAAAAGAGACCAGGAATCTGGCAAGGTGTGAGGGGACGCCATCCTGGCCCATGGGTCCCACAGGTGACAGGCGGCAGCTGCCAGGATAAACACAGCACGGGGCATCAGGAGTCAGTCTGCCACAGGGAGGTACTTAGGCCTGGAGGCTGAACACATGTTTTTAGAACAAACACGGAATTTTTTTTTTTAAAAAGATTTTATTTATTTGACGGAGAGTGAGAGAGAGCACAAGCAGGGGGAGCAGCAGGCAGAGGGAGAAGCAAACTCCCCACTGAGCCAAGAGCCCAATGTGAGGCTGGACCTGAGCCGAAGGCAGATGCTTCACTGACTGAGCCACTCAGGCGCCCCAAGAACACTTTAAATTACAATTTCTCCCCAACAAGGCCATTTTGCAGCTCTCTTTCAGCTTCTGATTAGCAGAGTAACTAAAATATATGTTAAGAATGGTGTCAATCAGTGGCGCCTGTGTGGCTCAGGCGGTGAAGCGTCTGCCTTTGGCTCAGGTCATGGTCCCAGGGTCCTGGGATAGAGCCCACGTTGGGCTCCCTGCTCAGTGGGGATTCTGCTTTTTCCTCTCCCTCTGCTGCTCCCTCTACTTGTGCTCTCTTGTTCTCTCTCTCAAATAAATAAATAAAATCTTTTAAAAAACCCAACAAACAACAATGGTGTCATTCAGAACTAGAACCAGAGCTGCTTGGTTTAACACTACCTCCTTATTATTTCCAAGACCAAATAACGTGACTCTCACCTGTCACTTGCATTTCCCGATGTGTCACTCTGAGCAGCGCCCCACTGACTTAGAATACTCTGTCTTCACCTTTCCCCTCATTCCCATGTAGGAGTGATATAATTTTGGAATTTCACCTAATGAATGAATGCTGGACTTGGGAAGGACTCGAGGGCAAAGAAAGGCCAGACCTCTCCATGCTTTAGGGCAGGAGCAAAGGTCACAATGTCTAGAGGTCACTAGGATAACATGGGAAGAGACCTAACAGGACACATATCTCCAAATAAGGGCCTAGTCAATCCTCTTCTGATAAATCTCCCTGAATGTCATGGTGGCAGGAGGAAAGAAGGAGAGAAGCATGCGTCTAGAATGGCGCCCTACCCATCACGAGTATCAGCTCGTAACTGAAGGGGGCACTCTGCTCTTGGCAGCTCCTGAAGATTCTGCATGGCTGACCAGTCTAGTCTTCTTTGCAGTTCCAAAAAACTACCAGGGTCATGGCTACTGAAGAGCGGGGTCCTTTCTGTATATTTCACAAGTTCACTTTAGAAGTGGTGTCATTTTCTTGAGGCAAGACCCAGGGGGCTGGACTGATGATGAGATCTGACAGGCTGAGGACAGCCGTGCCTTTGAAGATGTGGCTCTGGCTCGGGGTCTGGGACCCCGGCGCTGTAGCAGGCTTGCCGCATGACTTAGGGAGCCAGGGACCACAGTGAAAGTGAAGGCCACAGAGGGACACAGGGCAGAGCCCCAGGAAGACAGCTCAAGGATGCAAAGTACATCTGTGCAGGGGCCCCAGGGAACTGAGAAACCATCAGGCATAAGTAAGTTTAGTAACACAGCTTGGGCTGCAGAAATCAGATGCAAAAGGCACAAAAGTCTAAGAGTACCTACCTTAAACCAATCAGCAAGGCAGGAAAATTCAGGCCAGGAGTAGAAAAGGAGAGTGCAAAGGGAACATGATCAAAACTTTGTCTTTAGTCATTCATATCAGGAAGAGGTGATCAGTCATCTGGGGAGAAGGGCTAGTGCCTGCATTAATTAGCAAGTCCAGATCTATCTTACTTGGAGCACAGGAAAGATTTTCCACAAATAGTTCTACTTGTTGCCTCCCAGACAAGCAAGTAAAGGCAGCCGTGGGGAAGGCAGGGAGGGCGTGAGGTGCAGACAGGAGCGGTTGTTCCCAAGCTCCTCCTTCTCCCTAAAGGAAACAGCAGGCAGTCTCTGGAGGCTCCCCAGCAAAGGCTCTGAGCTCAGAATAGCAATCTAGGCGTTCCAACAACTGAGTAAGTGTTCCAGAAAGGACACAGGAAGGGGAGCATAACTGAAGAAAATGCCCCAGAACTGGAGATCCAGGTCTTTCCTAACCAGGCCCCCAGGTGGGCAGCACAGTGGGAGAGAAAAGACCCACTAAGGGGCTTCGCCAGGGAATGTCACCACTCCAAGATAAAGTGGAGGTCCCAGAAGCTTCCAGAGAGAATTAAAGCAGCACCACACTTGAATCAGAACAGCACCACACTCCTCAAGAACAAACCTGCGAGCGAAAAGATCTATCAATGACTTCCAAACGACAACAGGAAGTTATTTTCCTTTTGAATTCTGTATCCAGCCAAACCAACTCAAGGTGAGGGCAGAAAAAATAATGGTATTTTCAGACATACAAACTCCACGCCAGTGGAGGGTGGGCTCCGTGCCAAAGTGAGGGAGCAAAGGCCAAGAGGCGGGGTTGGGGGCGGGGTATGTGGAACCTGGGGCTCCTGGAGGAAAAGGGAGCGACAAGTGCCCCCGCAATAGGAGCAAAGAGGACTGAGCTGTCCCCCAGAGCTGGGGGGCGCGCTGCCCAGACTGGAGCAGGAGGAGGGACAGCTCCAGGACAGGCAACTCCTAGGGAAAAAATCAGGCCTGGTAATTTCATCACTTTGCGAGAAGATGGTTGTAGAGTTCAGGGACAAATGAGAGATTGATACATAGAAAATTAAGCAAACTAACCAATAAGGAAGCTCTTAAATTGAGGAAAATCAAAAAGCTATAACGCAGGAAGAAGTAATCACAGCCTACGACATGACTGAGCTGAGAACAGTATTTACAGAGCCACAAAAAACGTTGAGTCCTTGGGTATCGATTTAACCAGCGCTGGAACATTTTATTAGATGAACTCTGGGGCCAGACGCGCGCACACACACACACACACACACACACACACACACACACACGACTCATATGGATTGAATATCTCCGAAAGACACTGAAGAAGTGGGTAACCACAGCTCCTGGCTGGAGAAGGGCTGGAGGCTGGAGCAGAAGAGAGGATTTATGAATGGTTGGAGCATTTTTACCATGTGTACGCATCGCTTCAAAGAAGGTGTAGAAATCGTGTCAGATTGTGGTCAAATACAAACGTCTGAACCAGGGAAAACCAAAGCCACCGCATGGACTCAGCCACCGCGTCTAGACAGGAACCACCTGGACAGAGCCACAGGGCCAGCAGCTGCCAAAGCCCATCAGAGCAGCCCCAGGGCCAGCTGCAAGGCCACACAGAGCCTCCCTGTCCACAGCCCTCTCATGGCTACACTGCCTTCCTCAGGAACGGCTCTTCGGGAGCAGCTAAGTTCCACAGCTTTCTTAAAAGAAACACAAAAAAGAGCAAAGACTGCACAATTCCACTTATATGAGGTACCAACAGTAGTCACAGTCACAGGGAAAGAAAGTAGAAGAGAGGTCACCAAGGACTGGGGGAAAAGGGGATGAGGAGTTAGGGTTTAATGGGCACGGAGTTTCCCCTTGGGAGGATGAGAACGTTCTGGGCATGGATGGTGGTGAGGGCTGCACAACAGCGTGAATGTACTTAATGCTGCTGAACTGGACACTCGGAAAGGGTTACACTAGTACATTTTAGCCCATGTATATTTTACCACCATAAAAAAATTAAGAATGAAAAAATTGTTTAAAGAAGTCCAAGTTTTAGAAAGCAATAAAGTCCTTCCAGCTTAAGCTACAGACAACTAAGCTAGAATTTCATTCCCAGTGGGGAATCCCGAGGCTACATAGAAAACTTATCAAATCCTTTTCCTTGGCCACAAATTACCTCAATAAACTGAATCTGCAGGGCCCGGCCGCCTACAGGAACAGCAGCTTTTGTTTTTGCTTGAGAGCTGGTCTCCCCAGTCTTCGGGTCTGATGGCTGGTGCCTGCCTGGAGTGCTTTACCCCACCAGCGAGTGTTTCCACCTAAGCCAGAGAGCTCCTTGTGCCCTGTGCCAGACTGTAGAGCTAACCGTGTATCCCCAAAATTACACCCTCTTTTAGAGACTCCAGGAAAACACCCTGGCTATGCAGCATCCTCGAATCTGGACAAATGGATGGACGAGCTGCAGTTTCAAGTTGGAATCAGGCACAAAGGATGCAGCATACCAGTCGCAGAGCCAAGGGGGTGGCCCAGCCCGCTGAACTTAAGTCCTGCAAAGGAGAAAAACTAGAAGCTCTGAGCTGCACACCACCCAGGACCAGGTCAGGAATGTGGGGTGTGCAGGGTGGGGTGCAATTTTCAGTTTTAATCACCACGCCATCAATTAGGAATACCCCAATCCACCCGCAGACACTGAGCGCCTCCTACACCTATAATAGATATAAGTGAAAGAGGAAAAAATGTGAATTATTAGCACAGAATGGACCCAGCTCAAGAGGACAGCTGGACTTGAAGTACCATATCAGTTATTTCTTCCCTTGTATATGCCCTGGACCTTGGCATCTTGAAAAAAGTTTTTAAGGTTTTCCCTTTATAATTTCATTTACGTTCTTCTATATGTGCTTCTGTTTTATAACAGCAGGTTACAGTGGCATACAGCAGCAATTAAAATATTTTGAAGACTTTAAATAATACAGGATGGGGTGCCTGGGTGGCACAGCGGTTAAGCGTCTGCCTTCGGCTCAGGGCGTGATCCCGGCGTTATGGGATCGAGCCCCGTATCAGGCTCCTCCGCTATGAGCCTGCTTCTTCCTCTCCCACTCCCCCTGCTTGTGTTCCCTCTCTCGCTGGCTGTCTCTATCTGTGTTAAATAAATAAATAAAATCTTTTTTAAAAAAATAAATAAATAATACAGGAAAACATTCATAACATTAAGTGAATGAAACGAGATACATAATCGTCTGTGTCATGAAACGCCAATTTCGTTTCAGGAATATTAAATTTATATGTGCTTGGAAAAATTTCCTCAGGGTTGTGGGCCACAGTTTCTCTTTATGTGTTTGGTATTTTCTAAGTATTTAACAAAGTATATATATTACTATTAAAACAACTTTGAAATATATACATACAGAAACTAAGACCGGGCAGTTTCTAAAATCTCTCCGGAACACTGTCATTCGTGATGTTAAATCTCCTTTAGTCTTTCCCAAGTAGGTGGGACTTGTACTTAAATGCACATGAACTTCTTCTATCATTTCCACCCCCACTCCCATCCCCAGTTTCAACAAACTGAGGTTTGACTGAAAGATGAGATGCCAGGTCCTCTCCCCTGATTTCCCCTCCAAGGCCAAGTCTATAATCTGTAGGAAACACTATCTTAACATATTAACACTACCTCAGAACTTCTGCTCCTGACCTTAGGTTCTCCCTTCCCCTCTATCCTTTTCACAGGCACACGCAGGACACAGACCAGGGCTACCCTCCTTGTCTCAATGTCCAGACACTCATTCAGGTAGTTGTTCACCCAATAAGGTGCCTGCAAACACCTTCATGAGCGAGGCTGGCTGTTTTTATAACTAGTGGGCAGTTGCCTATGTGGTGATTTGGAAAAAAAAAACCACTCTACTCCGTGTGTCTAAAATTATGTCACCAGTGAATGTGAATGCTTTCCTTAGTGTAAATTACTTTATCATGGCCTTTTCTTCCTTTGGAAGGGAGAGGGCACCATGACGGCATCAGGCCACCATGGAAAAGACGGGGGGTGGGGTGGAAGCAATGGAAGGAATACGAGGGGAAAGCGCCACAGCCTTAAGTATGCGCACAACCTAACACACACCTTTGAGCAGAACGGGTCTTGTTCTAGGGTCAAAGACCAGACCTGTTTTCTGAAAACTCTTGTTTTCAGAATGGGGCATTTGGAAGTGTAAGTGTGGGGTCTCCCTGATGTAGAAGAGGAAATGTGGAACCAAGAAAGACTAAGAAAGTTAAATCGCATCCAGTATCCCGTCAGTCTCTAGCAACTCACAATGGCTTCACAGTTAAAGGATGCGTGCTGGTACAAACTGCTGTGGGGGCCTCAATCTGGAGACCCTATTATTTTCAAATTTCATCTCTTATAATTCTACCTTTTCTTATTGTAACACCTGATACAAAAATGGCTCCGTGACCTAACTCGAAATGCCTTGTGTTTCTCTCCATAGTTCCTCTGACCCCTGCCAATACACACACATCTGTACTTTGTCCATTCCCTTAAATACATGTGGTCCATACAGGTGTTGTTAATGGCAATTCCAACCAAATTGTAGGCTAATGAATTCCTGATTAAATTCCATACATGGAAAGCCTAGCACTAGTTTTTAATTCTTCACTGCTCCGGGCAACCAAAGATTTGTTTTAGGGCCCATGAGATGCGAGAACAGAAGACACTGCAGGTGTGCATATCAAGCCCTCTGCTTAAGGGTGACAGCTTACTCCCTACTAACCCTGGACAAGTCACCCTACTCACAGGGGCCTCAGGGGCCTCACCTAAAAGATATCAAATTTAGAGGCTCCAACATCCTTCTCTCCTGCCAAGAAATTACACAGATATTTATAATCCTGATTAAGTCACTATAATTTACTTCTATGAATCACTATATGGCTCCTGGGTCACCTGAACATGACTTCAATACAGCTGAAGAACATTATAATGGTGGACTCGGTCTTGTCCCCAAAGCTACTCATTTCAGCACAGTGTCCACCACTTATAAGAATTCTGAGCACTAAATTTGCTTTATGGCTTAGTTTGGAGGTCAAATAAGATTTTGAGTTTATGAAAATGAAGCGGAATCCAGGCAAAAGTATAATCTTTTTTCTTAAGTTCTAAAAATATGACCCAGGTCACCTTCTGAACTCTGAAGACACAAATCCAAGATATACCACTATCTACTCTACGTTTAAAAACTCTCCAATTTAGGTCCTTTGAAATCATCTCATGGCCCCCTTGAACACACGTGAAGCTGCTGGTCACGTGGTCCAAACCCATCTCTTTGGCAAGAAGGCAGCTCACCCATGGTCTCACGGCTGGCCAGTGGCAGGACCCCTGTTTAGGACTCCCAGCCCAGAGAGACGGCAGGGCAGTGCTTTCCTCTTAATGATACCTGATGAGCCCAATGTGCCAGCTTTCTGTTTCTTTAAGCCTTTAAACTGCTCCTTAGGGGCACGTGGGTGGCTCAGTTGGTTACGCATCTGCCTTCGGCTCAGGTCATGATCTCAGGGTCCTGGGATCGAGCCCTACATCAGGCTCCCTGCTCAGCGGAGAGTCTGCTTCTCCCTCTGCCCCTTCCCCTGCTCATGCTCTCTCTCTCGCTCTCAAATAAATAATTAAAATCTTAAAAAAAAAGTAAACTGCCCCTTATTCATTATTAAATGGGGGATCTTACTTCTCTCACTGGAAGCTGTGTCTACGGCATGGTAAGATACCCGCAGCTTGTAGCTGATGCGGAAAAGAATGTAGTCAAACCTCCTGAATGGTCTCAACCTCTGGCTGAGAGTGGCAGCCTGAAGGACCCAGCCAGAGTTTAAATCAACCAATGGAAAGTGTGAAAGCTGTGTTCTTTGCTTTGATGCTAACCAGGCCTATAACTTGGAAAAAATATGAAAAAATAAAATAAATAAAAGGGTGCATCTTGTGGAAGTGTTGACACACTAAACTCTGAGTTGTTAGCCTTGTGGTATCTCTGAGGCAGTTTTCTGAAAAGGAAACAAAATGATTCACCAAAAGTGATGACCCTGTCTGGGACTGCCCCCAAGTATCAGGCCAGAGAAAGTGAAAACGTCCCAGATGAAAGAGGGCTCTGCTAGGAGTGGAGGAATCCCAGGGAAAAAGGCACTTGCTCCAACTGCGTGGCTGTGACCTCATTTTGAGCTTTCAAGGACCACAGGTCCACTGAACTCTAAAGCCGTACGGGCAAGGAGGCTCTGACTCAAAAACAAACAAAACGAAAAACCCAAACCCCTCCTGGCTAAAGAGGAGAGAGTAGAGAATAAAAAAGGGACGGGGGAGAAGAGAAGCAGCTGGCTCACTGTCTGCAGTACGCTGAAAATACGCTGATGCAATCCTAGCGACAATGAATTCTTCCAGATACACATGCTGACTTGGCTTAGCCCTGTCACAACCCCCAGCGCATTCGGCTGGCCCCTGCCAAAACATAGTGGAACACGGAGACGGTGCCCCACGTGGCTGAAGGTCTGTCTCATTTCTCCAGCCTTTAGACTTTCCACCTTCTTCCCACCCCAATAGGCATGAGGGCTATGTCAACACCGTGATCTGCAAGAGCAGGGGGTGCTGGGGACAGGTGGAAGAGACAGGGGATAAGGCAAATGAGAGGGATGGGAATGTGTTCAAAGCTCCATGCCCACGGGGTGATTAAGATGTCTCCTCACATGGTGTAAGAAATACTGTTCCTACTCATTGGGAGAGCTCTTGAGTCAAGCGGGACTTGACATGACTTGTAGGTCGGTGGGGGGAGGTGGTTCCCCAGGATGCAGAGCCTCTGATAATAAACAGTTTCAGTGGGGCCAAGATCAACATAAAAGAGATCAACGATACAGACTGTCAGCTGTTAATCCACACTCTTAATGCACCAGGAGGGTTGCTCACACAGAAAACAAATTTTTTTTTTAACTTATGAGGTTTTTGCTTTTGAATCACAAATAACATAACAACATTAAAAAAAGAAAGGAAGAAAGAACACATACCTGAAGGAGGCGATTATTGCTGTGACTTCGTCATCCGGATAAAACTGCGTAATGGCATGATGTGCCCCAAGCAACTCCTTCCCATCTTTCCACCAAGAAATAACTGCAATGTCCTGGTACATATTAGGTATATTGATGGAGCAATTGAACTTGACATCTTTATGTTCAGAAAGTATTATGTGGCCAATTGTATGATTAAATGCAAGAGGCGGTAGGAGCTTTGACCCAGCAGAGGTCACCCCGGGATGGGCTGCATTCCCTGTATGCGGTCGTCCGGGCTGGGGTGGTGAAGACGTCAAGGCAGGCTGGTACCCACTGGTGTGAGGAAGGGAAAATGGCGTGTGGTCAGCTTGCAGGCCTCCTGGCAATGGGGGGTCAGGCTTGGTTGCTTCCCTCACCTCTGCAACAGCTGCAAAACAGAAATCTGATTTTTAGCCTTTTAAATAATGGAGTTTTCCAAACAGGTTCCCAATCTCTAAGGCCACGATGAGATAGAACTGGGGTATCCTCAGCGTCCTCAGAAAGCATGAAAAGAATGTATTCAACACACGTCTGGACGTATATTCTCATTCACAAGTTCATTCATCCGTTCACTTACCTCCTAAAGAAGGTTTAAGAAGTAGAACTCACCCCAACAAAAATTGTTTCCTTTATTTTATTTTATTTTTATTTTTTTTAGAGAGAGAGAGAGCACGCACGAGCACAAGAGGGGGGTGGGGGGAGGAGAAGAGGGAGAGGGAGAGAATCTTAAGTATGCTTCATGCTCACCACGGAGCCCAATGCGGGGTTCGATCTCACGAACCTGAGATCATGACCTGAGCTGAAATCAAGAGTCGGACACTTAACCAACTGAGCCACCCAGACACCCCCTCAAAAATTGTTCACTTTTCTTTTTTTTAATTGAGATATAATTGACATACTATATTAGTTTCAGGTGTACAACATAATGATTTGATATTTGCATATATTGCAAAATGATGACCATAATAATTTCGTTAGCTTAGCTGACTACCATCACAACGCATAGTTACAAAATTTTTTTTCTCGTGACGAGAACTTTAAAGACCTATTCTCTTAGGTAGAGAGTAGACAGTAGAGCATTTTGGATTTTTTACAATACAGTATTGTTAACTAGTCACCATACTGTACATTACATCGCCAGGACTTCTTTATTTTATAACTGGAAGTTTGCACCTTTTGACCACCTTCACCCATTTCCCAAAATTGTGACTCATTCAAAGTCCTTCATGCCCAACTCAGCAGCATGGCAGGAAGGGGACGGCACCTGAGATCTCTTTTCTCACTGTGTTCTCAGTCACAGACTGTGTCACAAATTTGACCAGTGGTCTTGCAAAGGCTACTCCTGGTCACACAGACAAGTTCACAATTCTTGCACCTCAAAGTGACCCATCTCTAGGTACAGGGGAAAAAACCAGTCACTCATGTCACCAACTACAGAATGACTTGGAGCTTCCGATAAAATGCTTGCCTGCTGGAATGGACTGGAAATGTTGATTTCATCTGGCCCACAAGTATTTCTAAAAATATTGGCCCACAATAGTTGTACTTCTGGTTTTTTTAATAGCACTTCTGGAGCATATATTCTGTGCTGGTGGTTATGTATTCAAACACAATGGCCACAAGTGGTTGAGACAGGCAGAGTGGGAGAGACATGGGTCTGGCATTTTGTGAGTAAGTGACTGGGGGTACCCAGTGGTGCCTGTCCCCAGGCGATAGCTGTGCCTCTCCCACACTCAGGATGTCACACCCTCCTGGGCTCCTGAGTGCGTGCGTGTGTGTGTGTGTGTGTGTGTGTGTGTGTGAGTAGGATGGTCTCTGCTTAGGGTTGTGCCAGATTTAGCAAATAAGAACACAGGACGCCTAGTTAGCTTGAATTTCAGATAAACAACAAATAATGTTTAGCGTAAGGAGCCAGCTAATCACTATTTGGCCAATGGAGATACAAGCAGGAGATTTGGGGGCAGAAGGAAGGATCTGAGAATTTGTTCCTCTGGCTTCCTCCCTGCCAAGTCGCTCTGGCCTGCACATCTTCCTCAACTGAAGGTCATGGCTTCTGTTACGGAGTCTTCTCCATGTGACTCTTTCCTGCCAGGTCGGCTCTCATGGTTGATGCATTTGAGAACTGCCTCCAGGGTGAATGCCAGGTTGGAGAAGAAGAGATTTCACTCTAAGAAACCGGGGAAAGCTCACTGCTTGCCTTTAGCCTGAGGTCTCAGTGGCTGTGGGAGAGCAGGGGCCCTCTGCATGCTTTGGGGGAGGCTATGTGGGTCAGCCACAGGCTGGCCTGGAGCCCAGCCATCCAGACGGATGAGTGTGCTGTGATGGGAGCGTTCATTTATTCCAGGGAGTGGAGGTCAGGGTGACTCTGCAGAGAGGGGCCCCTGCCTCTCCTGTCGCCCCCATGCCATGCAAACCTTATGCACAAGTGTGGGCCCGGGCTCTTAGCAGGGAAGGGGAAAGCTCTGCCTGGGTCCCATCCAGTTCCGTCATCTTCCTCTGAATTTGGGGACACTTTCTGCAATGATGAATGCTCTGGCTGTTTGTTTTATGCCTGCAGACCCTCCACAAGAATGCTCTTTTTTCTCGAGGCTTTGAAGCACTTACAATTCACCTCTGCCTCTCAGATCAGCAAATTTATGTATGGTCTTTAGTCATTGACTTCCGTGGGACTGGGAAGTCAGGGGTATGTCCAGATAACTTTGTTTTTCTTGAAATATAAAGCAAGCAAGTGCAGTGGGAGAAGCAAATAATTCTTTGGTTTAACTGACTTGAAGACATTTAAAATGCCAAATTATGAAGGTAATCCAGGTTGGCAGTGGAAAATTCAAATATTTATAGAAGCACAGAAAACATAAAATGGAAACCTGTTTTGTAGTCCCAACCCTGCAAAATAACCCCTGATTACAGTTGGGTATAGCCTTCGGTTTTCTATGAACTAAGCAGCTCTCTGAACAGACTAAAGGCAAGGCCACCCACTCAGATGATGTCAGGAGCAGCACACCCACCCCGTAATCACTGTGATAGCTGAAACGATAGCTAAGCTCCACGAGTTGAATTGCCAGGAGTGGACATAATGATTCAATTCCCAACCAATATTTACATAGCGCCCCCTGGGTCTAAGATTTGCTGTGATAGTCTAATGGGGTACAGAAAGGCACTTGCCCCAGGGGAGGAGAAGCAGAAGGTCCCAAGAGTCACAGGGGAAATGGGACACAGCTAACTGGGGCGAGGGGGAGGTCCTGACAGTATCAGGGAGGCCTTCCCTGGTCCCTCCCCACCCCCGACTACTTAACCCTCCAACATTAGGTGCTGGGCCCCTCCTCTTTGTAAAACCTCCTGTGACTCCTCATTCAGTTCTTTCTCTTCTGCTGGACTGAGAGTCCCAAGAGGCCTTGCACCCACACTATAGCCAGTTCATGGACGGTGCTCGAAGTAGGTGTGTTGAATAAGTTGAATAAGGTGTGTTGAATAAGTAAAGGCACAAATGAGAGGAGGGAGGTGAGGTGGACAGGGGTTCAAGGGGCAGGGGCATGGGAAACTGAAGAGAAAGAGGAGGCCCTAATCTTATGGGAACATGAATGTAGCTGTAGGGTGGCACTTCTGTGCTCGGACAAAGTGACAGAGCAAGTGGATACAGGCTCACTGCGGAGAGCCCCGAATCCTGGCTGAGGTAGCAGGGATTCCTGGAAGGTTCCTGAGCAGGGGAGGGGGAAGATCAGAGCCATACTTGACCCCAGCACTGACATCCGGCTGGGCAGAAGCAAGACTAGCAGGAAGGAGGAGGCCAGGAGGTGGGAAACCCGCCAGGAAGACAGCGAAGACCTAACTAGCAGAGCGGCCAGGAAGCAGGAAGGATGCGGCAGAGGCGAGGGGCTGACCTCACTATTGCCATCGTCCTGCGACAGAAAGGTCAGTTTGACACCAAGTATTTAGGAAGGATGTAATCTTAGAACACAGAAGAGTTCTCTGGAGTGGTCATGATTCTGGTTGTTGCTAGAAGAATCCAGGCCAGGATGCTGCTTCTGGTTCAGTTTTCTCTCAGGGGAAGTGGGGATGGCAATAATGGTGCCCTATAGGTTTGCTGTTAGCAATACAGGGCGTATTACTATGTCCGACTCACAGCGCTCAGTAACTGTTGGCTATTTTTCTTTCTCTTTTCTCTTTCTTTCTTTCTTTCTTTCTTTCTTTCTTTCTTTCTTTCTTTCTTTTCTTTCTTCCTTCCTTCCTTCCTTCCTTCCTTCCTTCCTTCCTTCCTTCCTTTCTTTCTTATTCTACCCATCTATCTATTTGAGAGAGCGAGCGGGGGAGGAGCAGAGGGAGAGGGACAAGCAGACTTTGCACTGAACATAGAGCCCAACGCGGTGTTCGATCCCAGGACCTGAGATCATGGCTGAGATCATGACCTGACTGTCAGACACTCAATTGACTGAGCCAGCCAGACGCCCCTGTTTCTTACTATTTTCTTATATTATTGTGAATCAGTAAAAACCTGCCACGGTCCAATACCTGAGAGGGGCTGATTTATAGGGGTTGATAGCAAGGGCTGAACAACTCCTCATGGATGGTGAGGTTGGTGGGGCTCCCACTGCACAACTGTGGTGGTGAGGGCTGAGGGGGCTGCCATTTATATAGCAATGGCTATATGAGTGATTATGGATAATGTGAAAAAAGGCAAAATAGCAATCCCAGGTTTTGGACCCAAAGGTCAGGGCAATGACCAATCAGAGATTGTGTTTTAAGCTGCTAACTTTTCACTGTTTTGATTACTTTCATGCATAATGCCCCTCCCCGTTTTTCCTTACAAAACTGGATTGCTTTAAAATTATTTGGGGGGGGGCAGTTACGGCAGGAGGAGAGATCAGGCCAACAAGGCTTGCTCGTACAACAAACCTTCTAGTTCTCACTAACCTGCTCCTGTTGACTCATCCTTAAGACGGCAAAAGGCAACATGATGGCCTGTTAGATGGACACACACTGGAGACCATTTTTATTGAGTATGAGAGAGGTATTAAAGCTCACAGAGCCTGAATGAGAATTTGGTACCCTCTACGCAGCACTCATGGAAAAGTGGGCTGCCTCTGGCTGTAATTTGGGTGGAATTCACAAGAAACTTCATCCTCCCCTCCTCTCCTTCCAAGGTTGTTTCCTTCTGTGAACTGGATAAGCCACTAAAGTGGCAAGTTTAACTCTACCTAAGTAACTGCTATGGAGCAGCCTTGGACAAATGGCCGCCCAGCAAGGTGGGAGAGTAGCTGTCCAGCTGTTGAGGCAGCTGCCTCTGCCAGCTCCAGGGGGCCACTCCCATCCAGCCCTGCAGCTGCATGAGGGCGCACCCCCGCCCGTTCCTAATCACCACTCAGCCCTTGACCAGATTCCAACATCAGCTGCATACAGACAGGGACTGTGTCTCCATCATTGACCCCCAGTGCCGAGCGCAGGGACAGGCTTATGGGACACGATCAGCAAATATTTATTCATCCAACAAATAAATTGGTTAGATATACTGTCTGTTGTTTCACGCAGGTTCGCCTTGTTGTTCTGAACACATCTGTAGCTTCCTCAAAAGCTGGAGGTGACACCCTCTGAACCCAGCAGGATGCGTGACATACATTTAATGCAGTGAACATCCATGGAATAAATGTGTGTGATGTGGGCAGAGTTCTGAAGGGTGAGCAGGGAAGAGAGTTGGTCCAGGCAGGGACACTCCTGCGGCTGGGAGTGGGTTGGAGGTGGGATGTTGGCAGGGCTCTGAAGCAGCACCTTCTCCACCAATCACACACAGCTGCAGTGGGCCAGACATTTAGGGACCTTAGTCTTTTAGACTCAAAACTGGTCATTTGGGAGATGCTAGTGAACAGTCTGCTTTCTGTGGGATCGACTAACACATCCCATCTTGAAATCCACGAAGAGTTGCTGGGTGCTTGCTGAGGGTGCATGATGGCAGGTGGGCTGGTTGGTGGACAGTTCAGTGGTTGCCCAGGAAAGTCCTTTGCTGCCTGAGACATGATCTCAGAAAAGCTCTTTAGCTTCGCCAATCCCCTGCAAGGGTAAGAGCGCCTCAGTGGTAGGACATAATCGGATCTATAGGGTCTGCCGGCACATTCTACAGATTTTAGGTGATGTTGTTGTCCTTGGCTTGCATCTGAACCTGGGCCTGTTGGCCACCTGAAGTAGGATTTTTGAGGCCAGACCTGGGCCTTGTAGGAATGAGCACTGGGACTAATCAGAGAGGTCCATGCATAGGGACTAGCAAAACTGGAACAACATAATTGCCAGTGGCGAATGAGAGGAGAAAAGAAACTTTTGGCTTGTGATAGCCAGAAGGCTCTGGGCCCTAAGGTATCTTTGTAGGGCTGGCTGGCCTCCATAACGCTTTCATAACAAGGGCTCCTTTCCTTTTCTCCAAGCCTTGGGACCACAGCCCAAGGTGGATAAAGGAAGCGGAAGCTGCTAAAATTGCAGGTCCAGGGGTAGTGGCTGGAAAGGCAGCACTGGGCAGCACCCGGGCCCTGGAGGCCCTCCAAACCATGGGAGGACGACTGGGCAGGGGGGCAGGCCTGCAGGAGGAGGAGTGCGGATTGGCCAGCCCTATTTAATTCAACCGTGCTTTGGGTGTCAGGCTCCATCAATCTGCTTTACAATCCTGGGTGCCCGGAAGGGGAGAGCGGAAACGCCTTGGCCTGAGTGTTGGAACAACGGCAGGACTGAAGTGCCAGTCTGTGGGACCCACTGCCCCGCGCTTTCTACTCTTCCTCAAACAACAAAACAGAGGCCTCAAGAGAGCTTGTTGAAGTTCAGCCTCAGAATCAGGAGGCCCAGAGGAGGATGCAAGAGTGAGGGCTTAGCCTTGAACTCCTGCGGGTTCTTTGCTTCCCACCTGCAAAGAATACATGGTCCTGGGGAGAAGCGACAGACAGAGGGGAGGATGCCCTTTGCCCAGGAGCTAACACCTCCTTTCTGGCCTGGCTGCCCCCACCCCTGGTCAGTTGGAAGAAAGCCCTCCTTCAGCAGCGGGTTTGCAGTTTACAAAAAGGCTTTTGGAGCCCACGCCCCATTCCCTCTCCTGCAGTGCCCTGTGTCCCCCTCCAAGAGAAAGGGCCACACCTGGACTGTCTCCCTTCTCCCACCCCCATCATTCTGGCTGATAATCTGAATCATGGCCCTGGGCAGCTTTCCTGTCATCTAGTTTAAGGGCTCCTTCCCCATCCCTGTGGCTGGCTGAGGCCAAATCCAGAACAAACAGAAACTTTCTACTTAGTTTTGTTTCACTTTATGTAAATGTGAAGGTTTCTCAATTGATAAAGAGTAGCAATGATACTTAATGAGAGAAAAATTTTAAACCTTTACCCTGAAATCACTTGACTCTATTGTCCCAAAACTGTAAATGGTAAACATGAACTTCACTGGAGTGAATGCACTCCGCGACCTAGGAAAAGTTACACGGAGAAAAAGGCCATTCACGGGATGAAACTGACTCTTGAATAGTCCCATTTGCACCAAGCATAGCAAAGCCTGGCCAGCAGAAACTGGGTATCTGACGGGGGCAGAATGGGCTCTGGCAGGGGCTTTACTGGAAAGCAAGGGGAGGACATGTCTGGCTGCTTGCGCATGGAGGGGTCACAGCTGTGGTGTGACTGCAGATAAGACGGAGTGCCAGCAAAACCCCACTGGTATGCCTGCACAGAGCGAAGAAAGCAAAGTCGGGTATAAAACATGGTGTGGGCAGATCAGATTTTCCACATGCGCCCCAATGGGCATAGCGTTGCCAGATAAAAAACAAGGCGTTCCAGTTACACTTGAATTTCAGATAAGCAATGACTATGCCAGTACACAGGGATATACTCAGTCAAATATATATGACTTTGTATCATTTAGCCCAAACTAGCTGGAGCCAGAGTGCCAGGGAGTTAGTTCACTGTTGCTCCCCTAACAGGCTGGCCTCCTTGGGTGCAGAGAAGGGTGAAGATGGGTCTGGAGGAGGCAACAAGGGACCCCAGTACATCAGACGAGCTATTCAACCTCTCTAAGACCTCACTTGGAGGGCGTAAAGGGGCTCAGACCTCTGAGCAACAATGGTGATAACCAGGCTCTCTTCCCCACTTCCCCTGGTATGCTTTCTGGCTTAAGAAAAAAAGGAGAGCCCCACCTATGCCTTTCTTCCTCCTGCACACACTTCCACAGTGAAGTCCCAAGGGCCTCAAAGCGTTTTAACCAGTTCTTCATGATCCCCTTCAGCCCGTACCCCACTTTGTGACTTCGGCATTTCACCTTTTCTCGGTAGAAGTGCCTTGCAAAAGAAGCTTCCCAAGCAGACTGCACCGTTCAAGTCCTTTCGGTAGAGGAACACCAATTCAACCAGAAAAGAGCTCCAGAGTCTGACTGTGACTCTTCATCATCGTCTTCTATCTCTCCAGCATGCCTTCAAAACTAGCAGAACATCAGGGTCTCCAGGCAAAGGTTTTAAAGCTCTGACACCCGCTTTTCACCCAGAGCTTGAGCTTATTGGTCAGGGGTGTAGTTTGGGTATCGGGACTTCAAAAAAAAATCTCTTCTCGGGATTCTAATGTGTAGCCAGGGTCAGAACCCCTGCTCTAGCAAGTGGATCCAGTATTCCAAATCACCTTGGGGAAGGGGGCTCTTGAGGATTCCGCCTGAGAATCCCCACCCAGAAGGCTCAGGTTTGAACCCTGTGGTTTGGAAGCATGGTACATATAAGAACTCTGGAGTCAAAGAGGCAACGTTTAGTCCACCCAGCTCAGCCAGTCAGAGACCAGATAACCTTGTGCAAGTCACTTGGTCTCCTCACCTGTAAAGTAAGGCACACAACACCGCCTTCTTTCAGAATGATAGCAGAATACCGCACATAAAACTCCATGCAGTGCCTGCCATGCACAGACATGCAATAAATGAGTTAAGATTTTCTTTTTTTAAAAAAAGATTTTATTTATTTACTTATTTAAGAGAGAGAGAGAGAAGCAGGGCATGAGTAGGGAGAGGAGCAGAGGGAGAGAGCAGAGGGAGAGGGAGAAACAGACTCCCCGGGCGGGGAGTCGGAGGCAGGGCTTGATCCCAGGATCCTGGGATCATGACCTGAGTCGAAGGCAGATGCTTAACCAACTGAGCCACCAGGGCACCCCCAGTTAAGATTTTCATAACATGAAACAAATGATCTGTTGTTTCGAAGGTGCAACTAATCATGTCTGGACCATCAATGCTGAACATATGGGACCAGTTATGCTGACTTAGACCATTCAACCTCTTGCAGTGAAATATGAATATATGTTTACTTAACCAAGGCTTTTCCTTCTCTTTCCCCTTTGGCAGCACACCAAGCGTGACAGAAAGACTGAAGGAACACTTTCTGGCCAGAGTGGTGAAGCAGTTTGGCCCCTGGTATCAGGGATTGGTTCTCCCTAAGGGCCAGATGTGGCTTTCTCGAGATCTAGGAGAGACTCTCAGTCTCCAAGTTTAATTCCTCCATCACGCCACTCCCAACACATACGCTCCAGCCCACCAATACCTGAATGCCCATTAATAAAAAGCCATTTTCGGGGCACCTGGGTGGCTCAGTCAGTTGAGTATCAGATTCTTGATTTCGGCTAGGGTCATGATCTTGGGGCCATGGGATTGGCCCCTCTTTGGGCTCTGCGAAAGCGTGGAATCCACTTGGGATTCTCTCTCTCCCTCTGCCCCTCCTCCTGCTCGCACGCACGTGTGCACACTCTCCCGAATAAACAAAATCTTTAAAAAAAAAAAAGGCATTCTTTTAAAGAAAAAAATTATTTCCTTTTAAAATGTGACTATTTCTGGAACACCAAACATCTAACAAGAATAGTTTGTCAAAGTCTTTTCTAAGTGAAAGAGGGCAGAGAATTCTGTCCAAAAACAGATATACTTTTCCCTACTCCTCCCACTAAGTACACGTAAAAACAACAGAAACAAACATTAAACAAACAAACAAACAATAACAACAACTACTACTCCGGAAAGTGGTGAGAAGGCAGATGTATCAGGAACTTCAGGATGCTAGACCACCATGGGGATGAATTCCCTCGGTTTTCCTTTGCCTCCATACGTCTCAATTTGGAAATGTTACCAGGCAAAGAACACCACCACCAACAAAACAAAAACACGAAAACAAAAACAAAACCACAACCAAAGCCTATTTTCCTGAGTCAAAAGACCAGGAAAGGGACAGCCCATCAATACAGAAGATTTTTAGACAATAAACTGTTCTCCTGGATGCCTGGGTGGCTCAGTTGGTTAAGCATCTGCCTTCGGCTCAGGTCATAATCCAAGGATCCTGGGATTGAGTCCCACATCGGGGGTCCCTGCTCAGTGGGGAGTCTGTTTCTCCCTTTCCCTCTGCCCCTCCCCCTGCTCATGCTCTCGCTCTCTCTCTTGAATAAATAAATAAAATCTTAAAATAAAAACTGTTCTTCTCCAGGCAACCCACCCAGAAAACCCTATGGTCCCATCCCCACCCATGCCAGCAAAGGTCAAGTGGGGAGCCTAGACCTCTACCCTTACTGGGTTGAAAAGAGGTGCCACAACTATTCCATCAGGTGGTATCAGAGAGGGCCAAGTAGAAAGCTGAGACTTTCATCCTCACTGGCTTGTGTTAGTAAAGACCATGTGGGAAGCGTGGACTTCCACTCCCACCTGGCATTAATGGGGCACCCCTTCCTGTACCCACTGGGGTGGCATCAGAGAAGGTCTAGTAGAGAATCAGGGGTTTCACTGCTGCCAGTGAGGCCATCCCTCCTCTTCCCCTAGTGTCAGTGGAGGTAAGGTGGTGAACAGTCAGGAAGTACTAAGGCACTCCAACCCCTCCCAGACAGGAGCTGTCAGTGGAAACCTAATGGGCAGCCAGAACTCCCACTCCACCTCTAATCAGCAGTAACTCACAGTCAGATGCCAATGGAGGTTGAAGGGAAAACCTAGAATTCTACCCCCAGCGGGCAGTGAAGAGGCAGCATACCTCTTTGCCAGCTAGAGCAGCTGAGAGGAAACCCAGTATAACAAAAGATAAAAATAAGAGCCAGAGTCTCATAATATAATACCCCAAATACCTAGGTTTCAATAAAAAATTCAATCTCAAACTGAATGAAATACCAACAGCAAGGTGACAGAGAATTATCTGAAAAAAGTTTTAAAAAAGGAATCTTAAAAATACTTCAATGAACAAGTAAGAACATGAAACACATGAAACATAGAAAGCCTCAACAAAGAAATATAAAGTCACAGTAAAGAAATTAAAGATATATATTTAAAAATGCAACTTTTTGAACTGAAAAATACAATAGCCAAAATAAAAACTCAATGGGTGGGCTCAATAACAGAAGGCAGGGGCAGACGAAAGAATCAGTGAACTGGAAGACAGAACCACAGAAAATGATCTAATCTGAACAACAGAGAGAAAAGAGACTGAGAAAAAAATGAACAGAGACTCCAGAACCTCTAGGACTATTGCTAAAGATCTAATGTTTGTATTCTCAGAGTCCTGGAAGGAGAGGAGAAAGAAGAGAGCGAGAATGAAAAAGCACCTGAAGAAATAATGCTGAAAGCTTCCTAAGCCTGACAAAAAATATAAACCTACAAAATCAAACATCTGAGTGAAACTAACATAGGATAAACCCCAAAAATATCCACACCAAGATATATCACAGTCAAACTTCTGAATAGTAAAGACACGGAAAACTTTTGAAAGCACTGAGAGAGAGAGAGATAATGCGTGACCTATAGGAGAAAAACAATTCAAACGGCAGTATACTTCACATAGGGAACCATGGAGGACAGAAGGAAGTGGCATGTTTCATAAGTGCTGAAAGGAGAGAACAGTCAACTCAGAATTTTTCAGAAATGAAGGGGAAACCAAAATATTCCAGATGAAGGAAAACTAAGAATTTGTCATCAGCAGACTACTCTTAAAAAATAGCCAGAGGAAACTCTCTAAACAGAAAGAAAACAATAAAAGAAGGAAACTTGAATCATCGGAAGGGAGGAAAAAACACAGAAAGCAAAAATATTGGTTAATACAATAGACTTTCCTCTTCTTGAGTTTTCTAAATTATGCCTGATGATTAAAGAAAAACTGCAACACCATCTGATATAGTTCTATATATGAAGAAATATGTAAGATAATTATGTCTTAAATGGGGAAATAAAGGAACTTTAAAGGAGGTAGGGATTTTATAATTACCTTGAACTGATGAAACGGCAACACCTAATATATCGATAATTACATTAAATGATCTAAGTATATTAAAAGATCAAGATTGGCACAGTAGATTAAAAAACTACCCAGCTATCTGCTGTTTATAAGAAATTCATGGCAAATATAATGATACAGGCAAGTTGAACACAGAAGACAGAAAAAGATATATCATGCAACCATTAATCAAAAGAAAGCAAGATAGCCACCTTGATATCAGATAAAGTAGATTTCAAAGCAAAGAAATCTACCAGAGACAGAAAGGCAAATTATATAATGATAAAGACTCAATCTACCAAGAAGATATAGCAGTCTTAAATGAGTGTGTACCAAACAAAGCAAAGAGCTACAAAATATGTGAAGCAAAAACTGATATAACTGAAAGGAGAAAAAACAAATTAACAATTGTAGTTGGAGACTTCACCATCTCTCTCTCAAGAGCTGATCATAGAACAAGGCAGAAAATAAGCAAGGATACAGAAGAACTAGATGACATGGCCAATGGAAAGAATCTAGTCTACATTTATAGAACATTCCAACCAACAACAGCAGAATCCACATTCTTTCCAAATGACGATGGGATATAAACCAAGATAAACCATATCGTGGGCCATAAAGCAAATCTCAAGAAATTTAAAAGAATTAAAAATCATAGTTTGTGTTCTCTGACCACAATGGAAATAATCAGAAATAACAGAAAGGTAATAGGAAATTCTTCAAATACTTGCAAACTAAACTTCTATATAAGCTATGGATCAAAGAGGATGTCTCAAGGGAAATAAAAAAAATATATACTGAACTGAATGAAGATAAAGATAAAACATAAAAATTTGTGGGACACAACACAGTGCTGAGGGAAAATTTACTTAGTAATCTAAGCTTGGAACACAGACAAAGAAGAGCAAAAGAAAAAATAATATATTTATAGGAAAGGAAACAAAAGAGAAAAGCATTAGAGAAAATCAATGAAACAAAGAACTGGGTGTTTGAAAATAACCAATGAAATTGACAAATCTCTAGCAAGACTACAAAGAAAAAAAAGAAGACACAAATTACTAATATCAGGAATGAAACAAGGAATATTACTATTGATTGTACAGACATCAAAAGGATAATAATTAAATACTACAAAGAACTCTACACACAAATCTGACAATATAGAGGAAATGGACTAATTCCACAAAAGACACAAACTACTACTACAACTCACCCACTATGAAACAGATAATTTGAATATCCCTGTGACTATAAAGGACATTAAATTCATCGTCTAAAAAAATCCCCCCAAAATTAATTTCCAGGCCAAAACAGTTTCACTGGATAATTATACCAAATGCTTAAAGAAGAATTAGCACACATTCTACATAATATTTTCCAGAAACTAGGAGAGGACAAAAGCCAATATACTTGACGAAGCTGGTGTCCTGACACCAAAACTAGACAAACACAGTAAAGAAAAAAAGTACAGATCAACATCCTTCATGAATATAGATGCAAAAACTCCTTAACAAAATATCAGCAAATAGAATTCAACAATGTATAAAGATAACTATATACCAAGATCAAGTGGAATTTATTCCATGGATAGAAAGTTGGTTCAATATATGAAATTAATGAAAATCAATGTCATCCACCATATTAACAGGTTAAAGAAGAAAAATCACATAATCATATCAATCATTTAACAAAGTCCAACAACCATTCAATACCCATCCACAATTTTTAAGAAAATAGAAAGAGGAGAACGTGCTCAACTTGATAAAAAGCATCTACAAAAAACTGAAAGCTATCATTTTACTTTATGGTAAAAAACTTCATTCTTTTCCTCTTAGATTAGAAATAAAGCAAAATGTCTGCTTACCCCATTCTTTGCTTGTTTGTTTTTAAGTAGACTCCACACCAAACATGGAGCCCAATGCAGGGCTTGAACTCATGACCCTGAGATCAAGACCGGAGCTGAGATCAAGAGTTGGATGCTTAACCGACTGAGCCACCCAGGTGCCCCTGCAGTCCTCATTCTTAGTCAACATAGTGCTGAAAGTTCTAGCCAATGCAGTAAAGCAAGAAAAAGAAATAAAAAGCATCAGAAAGGAAAGATCAGAAAGGAAGAAATAAAATAGGCACTATTTGCAGATATGATTGTCTACATAGCAAATCCCACAGAATCCATTAAAAAAATGTCCTCAGAACTAATAACTGATTTCATCAAGGTCACAGGATACAAGATAAATATACAAAAGTTATTTTACTTCTATATACTAAGTAATGAGCATGTAGACATCAAAATTAAAAATACAGTACCATTTACAATCACTCCCAAATGATGAAATACTTAGGTATAAATCTAACAAAGCACATACAGAACTCATATCCTGAAAACTACAAAGCACTGATAGGAGAGATGAAAAAAGATCTAAATAAACAGAGAGACATACTGGGTTCATAAGTTGGAAGTCTTAACACAGTAAAGACATCAATTCTCCTTAAAGTGATATATAGATCACAGAATATTAAAAATACATTTATCTGGGGGCGCCTGGGTAGCGCAGTGGTTAAGCATCTGCCTTCGGCTCAGGGCGTGATCCCAGCGTTCTGGGTTCGAGCCCCACATCAGGCTCCTCCACTAAGAGCCTGCTTCTTCCTCTCCCACTCCCCCTGCTTGTGTTCCCCCTTTCTCACTGGCTGTCTCTGTCAAATAAATAAATAAAATCTTTAAAAAATAAAAAAATAATAATAATAAAAATACATTTATCTGGTCCTTGTCCCCAGTTCCTGGCACAGAGCTCCTAAAATCCCTAGAATTTCCCAAGTGATAGAAATGTCTTTTGTTATTCATAAAGAGTATCTTTGGAACACATCTGAGTTCACACTAATAAAGTGACTTAGGGTGGGGCCCCTAGATTGCTTCAGGATGGGAGCTGATCATCAGAAAAACACAGGATTAGAGGGTTAGAATATTCTGCCCCATGCCCAACCTCGAGGTATGAGAAAGGGGCTGGAAATTGAGTTTAGTCCCTAATGGCCAATGATTTAAACAATCATGCTCATGTAAGGAAATTCCATGTAAAACCCTAAACAAAAAGGTTTGGGGAGCTTCTGAGTTAGTGAACACATCAATGTGCGGGGAAGGTGGTACACTCAGAGAAGGCATGGAGGCTCTGAACCTCTTCCCCTACACCTTGCCCTATGTATCTCTTCCATTTGGCTATTCCTGAGTTGTATCATGTCTAATAAAGCTGTAATCATAAGAACAGCGCTTTCCTAAGTTCTGTAGGTTGGTCTAGTGAACTACCAAACCTGAAGGGGAAAGGATGGCCTGGGCACCCCTGAATTTGTAGTCAGCTGGGCAGAAGGTAGGTAGCCTGGAGAGTTCATTGGAGCTGGTGTCTGAAATGGGGGGCGGTCCTATGAGATTGAGCCCCTAACCTGTGAGGTCTAGGCTAACTCTAGGTAGTGTGAGAACTGAATTGAATCATAGGACACCCAGTCGAGGTCAGAGAACTGGAGAATTTGTTGTCGAAACTACATACTTGATGTCAGAAAAAAAGCACATACAGATTTAACACAATTCCTAAAATACCAGGAAGATTGTTTTTGTAGATAAAAACAATATATTTCTAAAATTTGTGTGGAAAAGCAAAGGATCTAGAATAGCTAAAACAGATTTGAAAAAGAAGAATAAAATGGGAGGAATCAGTCTCCCCAATTTCAAAACTTATTATATAGCTGCAATAATCAAACTGGATAGTATTAGCAGAGGTACAGACACATAGATCAATGGAACACAAGAGAACCAGAAACGTTCTCACACAAATATACCCAACCTCTTTTTGGCAAAGGTCAGAAGCAATTCAATGGAGGAAAGATAGCTTTTTAAAGAAATGATGCTGGAGCAAGTGGATATCCATAGGCAAAAAAATTAAACTTGACCTAAATCTTACACTTTATTAAAAAATTAACTAATATAAATGTGAAACTTAAAACTTTTAGAAAAAAAAAAAAACAGGAGAAAATCTTCA
Organism: Ursus maritimus; assembly: GCF_017311325.1. Classification (NCBI taxonomy): domain Eukaryota; kingdom Metazoa; phylum Chordata; class Mammalia; order Carnivora; family Ursidae; genus Ursus; species Ursus maritimus. Next base: position 35,696,836 of record NW_024426774.1, on the reverse strand, counting down.
GGACCCAGAGTTAGGCAAACAGTCTTACACTGGCCACCAAAAGTATGCTACATAAAAAGAAAATGTAATAGACTGAATTTCATCAAAACTAAAAATGTTTGCTCTGCAAAAGACCCCACTAAGAGAAAAAAACAAAAACAACAGACTTGGATAAATTTATTTGCAAACCACCTATCTGAGAAAGCACTAGTATCTAGATTATTAAAGAACCCTCAAAACTCAGAAACAAACAATCCAATTAGAAAAGTGCAAAGACATGAAGAAACGTTTCACCAAAGAATATATGTGGATGACAACTACGCTCATGAAAATGTGTTCAACATCGTAAACCATTAGGGAAATTCAAATTAAGATTCCAGTGTGTAGGGGCACCTGGGTGGCTCAGTCGGTTAAGTGGCTGCCTTCAGCTCAGGTCCTGATTGGGATCGAGTCCCATCTCAGGCTCCTTGCTCAGCGGAGAGCCTGCTTCTCCCTCTCCCCCTGATTGCGCTCTCTCTCTCTCACTATCTCTCTCTCTGTGTCAAATAAATAAATAAAATCTTAGGAAAAAAAAAAAAGACCACAATGTGGTATCACTTCATACCTGTCAGGATGGCTAAAATTAAAAAGCGACATCACCAAATGCTGTCGAGAATGTGTCATTTCAAGGGCCCATAAAAGTACAAAGGGAGACAGAAGAGTTGGTGTCAGTGTTGCAGTGCCAAAAGACACAACCCATGCTTGCTGGCTTTGAGGATGGAGGAAGGGGCCAGGAATGAAGGTGGGACCCTAGAAGTTAGAAAAGTCAAGAACATAGACTCTTCCTACAGACTCCAGAGAGGAGGGACACCCTGTTGTCACCCTGATGTTAGCCCCAATGAGACCCATGTCAGACTTCTGACTTACTGAACTGTAAGATATGATATTTTGTTGTTTCGAGCAACTAAGTTGGTGGTAATCTGTCATGGCAGCAAATGGGAAACTAATACAGTTTATACGGCATTTTTTTTTTTTAAAGATTTTATTTATTCATTCGACAGAGATAGAGACAGCCAGAGAGAGAGGGAACACAAGCATGGGGAGTGGGAGAGGAAGCAGCAGGCTCATAGCAGAGGAGCCCGATGTGGGGCTCGATCCCATGACGCTGGGATCACACCCTGAGCCGAAGGCAGACGCTTAACCGCTGTGCCACCCAGGCGCCCCTATATGGCATTTTTGAAATGACAAAGTTAAAGAAATGGAAAACCGATTAGCGGCTGCCAGATGTTAAGGAGGTGAGAGGGTAATGAGGGATCCTGTGGTGGTGGATGTCAATACCCATGTCCATATCTGGCTTGTGATATTGTACTACATTTTCCTAAGATGCTACCCTTCGGGGGTAACTAGGTAAAGGGGACATGGGGGCTTCTTCATATTATTCATTAGAAACAGCATAAGAATCTAAAATTATCCTAAAAATTTAATTTTAAAAATCTAACTATGTTTAATATCTTCTATTGGCTAAGAGGCAAAAGCCACAGCATCTGTATTATCTCTGGATGTTCACACTCTGCCAGTCTTTCCACCTACACGATCCTCTGATCCTGGGCAGGGAGTAGCATTGCCCCCAGTTTGCAGTGAGGAGCCTGAGGCTCACAGGTGCTAAGCAACTTGGCAGATCATCATGGGTAGGAAGGAGTGAAGGGACTTCTCCCAGTCCCACCCACCCTCACCTCACCAGCCACATTCAGGCTCCAGCTCCTAAGCCCCTACTTGTGGTTGGTTCTCAGGGCTGGACAGAACAGGGCTCTAGAGTGCCTTATGCCAGGCAAGGGCAGGGATGGGGCGCTGGGTGGTGAGCCTGGAGGGCCAGTGGCTGCTGCTAAAATGGTCTCAGCCTGCTTCGCAACCTGGCTACAACCAGCCTGGACAGCATTACCAGACCTATCTAGAGTATTCTTGAGGTACTGAAGAAATGCCTCAGTCGAGATCTTCCACAGCAATAACCTACCTGTAAGATGTGCGGAAGAAAGGTTTTTTTCTATTCTAATAACAATTTGGCAATATATGATGAGGCTGAAATTGCATACAAACTACAACTCAGCATTTCCACTCCTAAGGACTCACACATGTCCACAGTGAGACACGCACGCAAGTTCATGGCTATCTTAACTCGGGTAGTGGTTTTAACATGTATTTGTCAAAACTCTTCAAACTTGACACTTAAAATCTGTGCATTTTATTATAGCAAATTAATCCTCTATAAGGAAAAGATTAAAAACAAGAATGCTCTTAGCAATGATGTGGGAAACAAAGGCAAAAGAAAAAATTGAATTTCCTGACTACTTACAGTCCATTGACAAGTCCTTAAACAGGCAGAGTGACTGTCCTCTGGGAGCTCAGCTGCCTGATGTTGACACTTGGCTAAGGGCAAAAGGCAATCTTGGTTTAACTTCGTCCCGACCCCCTCAAGATCCTGTGAATCTACTTTAAACAAATGGAAATTCCTTTGGAAACTTCCTTTGTCTCTGGCAAGATATATGTTGGCAGCCACCCCGCAAGCCTAGGACCCACTGATATACATCTGAAGGGTCTTATGACTGAGGTTTTTACTATACAGCAATAAAAGACCTTTTCCTAACAATAGCTAGCCGCCTCAGGGTCCTGGAAACCTTGTTTCCAAATACCTGGGAAGCTTGTGCTGTCCCTAACCCCCTGCCAACTTGAAAGTATATAATCAATCACTCCTCGGGACTTCACTGCAGCTCTTCCCGCCCACCAGTCCTGTCCCGGTGCTTTACCACGGGGTAAAGCCAACTTTTTGCACTGGGTAAAGCCACCTTTTTGCAAACAAGATGTCTCAAGAATGCTTTCTTGACTGTCTGCTCCGAACCCCAACATTTCCACATCAGCAACACTGTTGGTAACAGAAAAATGTAGAAAACTCTAAATGCCCAATAAAAGGAGACCAGATAATAAACTATGGCATATTCCCATATTTGCCTTTGAAGATAAATAAACCAGGGCAACACTGTTCAACCCAGACGAGTCTAGCAAACTTAACACAGAGTGAGAAAACAAGCTGAAAGAAAGCACACTATTTATATAAAATTTTATCACATGTGTAGAGCAGCAGCTGCTAGTGTCCTGCTCAATGCTCAGTCCCCCTTTTCCTACAAATGGGACCTGATCTCATTCAGGGAGCAACTTTCCTTGCTAATATAATAATTGATTTGTCACTGTTTCTTGTAGCTTGGTACAGCCAACGAAACTCAAGCAGAAGTCAAAAGCTTGGGGCTTTGCATAAAGCTATCATCTTCTTATGGCCTAAAAAGGGGCAGACTCAGCTAGTATGAAACTGGTTGTGTTTTGTCCTTCCTGACTCCGCCTTCTTGGAATGCGAACGAAATGCTCAGAGATGCAGCATCCATTTGGAGACGATGAGCTCTAAAACCATACACTAAAGATGATGGAATAAAGAGCCAGGAAGAGCCAGGTCCCTGACCACATCGTGGATCCTCTGTCCCAACCCCAGCCTGGCTACCCTCAGACTGCTTGTTGTAGGAGAGAAATACCTTCCTCTTGGTTGAGCCACTGAAGTGAGGTTTTCTGTTACATGCAACCAAAAGTAAACCTTACCTGACATGGCGTCAAACAACACTGCAAAGTGTCACCGATACAATTCTGTGTTGTCAAGGGGTAAAGAGACGCATGTAAATTGAATCACCTAGTGTGGGGGAGTGGTTTTCTCTGGGGGAGGTGAGGAAAGGGGAGGAGACTGGAGTGGGGAGCAATGGGGGCTTCAATGGGGGAAGGTGGGAGGCTCCCCAGTTCTCCTCAAGAATCAGACGCATTGCGGGGCACCTGGGTGGCTCAGTCGTTAAGCATCTGCCTTCAGCTCAGGGTGTGATCCCAGAGTCCTGGGATCGAGCCCACATCGGGCTCCCTGCTCGTTAGGAGCTTGCTTCTTCCTCTCCTACTCCCCCTGCTTGTGTTCCCTCTCTCACTGGCTGTGTCTCTCTCTGTCAAATAAACAAATAAAATCTTAAAAAAAAAAAAAAAAAAAAAAAGAACCAGACGCATTGCATTGGTGGGGTGTAACAAGAGATGTGCTCAGAATGGCTCGGACTCCTGCTGGTTAGGGCTGCACCCTAAAGACGGAGTCCATAGGTCGTAGGTGGGGTCTGGGCTTCCATATTTTGAAAAAGCTTCCTAGCTGACTTTCTCCTATCCTCCTAGCCAAAATGCTTAGGAGATTTATATCCTATAATTCACATTATAAAATACTTACTTAATTTCCAAATATAAAATTACATCGTGATATTACAGGACAGACTTTGTAAAATGATATAATTCCCCCCTGGAGCCTGGAGATTCTGCTGTGCACCCTGGGGAGACACGTTCTACTCTGCCCGGCCCAGAAAGACTATATAATCATCCATGTGTCTTCCAGAACCCAAGAGTCCATGCTCCCTGCAGACTTGACAGTAAGAAGCCATAATTTGTTTGGGCAGGTCCAGTATCCTCAGAAATACACATCTGTATAGCTGGAGGGGCTACTTCTTGGGGGCACAGACAGCTCAGGCGTCAGGGAATGGAAGCTGCCCACAGTAAAGAACCCACTGGTATGACTCATTTTTAAGAAAACTCTGTGTTGCCTCTGGCCCTGTTTCTAGGCTGAGGCCTGAGGACACTCACAGCCGGAGTCAGGCACAGGCCTGGGAGGTTCACACTCACGCCAAGGCACTGTGTCTGGAACCACACTGAGAAAGTGTCCCACCCCATGACTCCCCTTCAGACAGAATCTGTTTTTTGCCCTAGAGGGGACCCCAGAATCACCTATCTGCCCTCCCATTTGATCGGTGGGGATTCGAAGTTTCAGAAAGGTGGAGCACCTTACCCCAAGTGTCCCTGCAAGTTAATATCAAAACTGGGAAGAGAACTTCTATCTCTGGATTCCCAAAGCAGTTTTATTTTTCAACTAATGCTTTAGATGGAATGCTAAATCTAATGAGCTTCCTTTTTTCTTTGCTCCAAAACTTTCAAAGAACATTGCTTTCATCAACAAATCTTCAAATCATGAGGCAGAATTGTAAAAAGGCTTAAGGGCTGGTTTCACTTCCTGTGTGGAGGCAGCCTGCCAGGTACTGCAGCAAGTGGAAAACCAGCCCCCCAGACCGGCAGCACTTGGGAGCCCATGAATAATTTATCATCTCACTGTGCATTCACTAAGTGGTGCGGGGACAGAAAACAACTTTCAGCAAGTTTGAGTCCATGTTCTAATATTCTCCACCAAGACAGCTTGCTCTGACTTGTAAAAAAAAAAAAAAGAAGATCATTTTCAAAAACCATAATGAGGCCAGTCTACTATTAGGCGCTGGAAGAAGCCCTAAAGCTTAAAATAGCAAAACAATCGCTTCTCCAAGATAAACAAGGCTTTCCTTTGTGTGTCTAATGAGAGGCAAGACCACGGCAAAGGCAGATTCTAAGATGCTTACTGTCCCTGAATGCTGAGGTAACGAGCTTCCCCACCCCTCCAAAAAAGCAGATTGTACAAGAAGAGATCTGTCCAAGAGCATCTGCCTGATTGTCAAATGCCAACCTGAGACCCACGTCCTGAGGGTGAGCCCCTTTCTTGAGTGAGCTAGGGCAGGGCGTGAACACCGTGATGATCAGATCTGGCTGGGGCCTTGGCTCACTTGACAGGCGCCAGACAGCACCTTTGAAGGAACCGACCGAGAAATATCCAGAAGACACCATTAATGACTGGGTACAAGGAGACACAGGAGCATAGAGTTTGCTGTCATAAAAGTCTATATATTGAGATGAAATGAAATGGGCTTTCCCCAGGCATTAAGTTTCTCAAACATTCTTAGTTTTTGGTGTAAAACTTCTATAAGATCTTGGTCCAAACATGAAGTCAACATCTATCCCCTCTCTTTCTCTCTCCCCCTCTGCTCCTCCCCAACCGCCCCCAAGATTCATGGAAAATCCATTTTACATTACGTGAAAGAACCATGTAGGTTTCTCTATGACATGTATAAGACATAATCACCCTTTCTTCATTTATCACTTTATTTTTTAAGATTTCATTTATTTATTTGACAGAAAGAGAGAATGCGTGTGTGCACAAGCAGGGGGAAGGGCAGAGGCTGAGGGAGAAGCAGGCTCTCTGCTGAGCAGGGAGCCCTGGGGTAGGGGAGAGGGGCTCCATTCCAGGACCCTGGGATCATGACCTGAGCCGAAGGCTGACACTTAACTGACTGAGCGACCCAGGAGTCCCATTTATTTCTTTAAAACACCAGGAACTGAGGAAGTCACCTGGGCGTGGCAGCCTAGGGCTTCCCCAGCTGGTCCTGTCCACAGATCTTCATGGAATTCTCAACCCCTGCCAGGCTGCATGTTCAACCTTCAGCTGGAGGCAGAAGGACTAGAACCAGGTGAAGAGACAGAGCAAGTTACTTCCCAGTCAGGGGGTAGCACATGCCCCGGAGTGTAAGAGGCAGAGGAGTCTGGACTTCCCTCAGGGTACCTGGGGACTGGCTCATACCTGCCACCAAGTAGGAAGTGTCTGGGAGCCAGGAGTGCGTCTGGAGCTCCCTGCCCGGTCCCCGTGCTCACGGACCACCCGCACACACACACACTCAGACACGTACACAGTTAATCCAAGAAACAAAGCCTCATTTTGTATCCACTGCAGCCAGAAGGCTTCACTTGGGAAACCTAGTTTTAGCTGATAAAAAGGAAAGGGAGTATCTGGACGCTTACATTCAAACCCAACAAAACCAAACCAAATGCAACAACAAAAACAAACCACACCCACTTTGGAGTAGCGTTATGTGGGAACCGTTGAGCAGGAATTGGACTTCATTTTTATACCTTCCTGAGAGGCACATGACAGGAAGCTATTCCTGTACTATGCTAAGTCTGAACTCAGCAAGTGAAGGTAACGGGGAGAATGGGGGTGAGGGGGAGTGGCAGCAAGGCAGGCCCTGCCTCATCAGACCAGCCACAAGTGACAAGCGCGGGTTTTGCAAGCAGAACTACTAGGAACAAAGCTCTAAAGAGCAGCGACAAGGACCTGGTTGCCCTAGGGCTCTAGGACCCCTTCACTGAAGGGCTCTGAATGGTGGAGGGTGGCCCACAGCTCTGTTCTCGTATTTCAGGCTGCAACTAAGGATACGTGTCAGCGAGAAAAGAACCCTTCCCCCCAACACTTTTTGTCTAGGAAAAACATTACCCCAAAGTTTGAGCTCAGAAGAATGGAGGAGAATCATTGGCAGTGATGGCTAATATTTTTGGAGCATTTACCACGTGCCCTTAGCTCATTTCATCCTCCTGTCAGTCCTATGACTAGTGAAGAGACCCAAGGTACCAGAGAGGAAACTGAGGTCCTGAGTTACCCATGGCCCCCAGGGCTCCCCAGAGGCCAGTCAGGTAGGACATGAAGCCCAGCTTGCTGCCTACTCAGCCCCCCTGTTAACATTTTCATCCCAGTCCCAAGAAGCTCCTGTGGTGAACCTCCTTTTTTCTGTTTTTTTATAATCATTAATCTCCTGCTGGGATGCATACCAACCCAGAGCCTGTGCTTTGGGTAAGATTAAACTAGTGACAAGGGGCCAAAGTCAAGGCACTCAGGGTCACAACTAACAGGACATCAGGCAACCCGCCTCTGCCAAGGAGCTGCTAACTCTGTTTTTCAGCTTTTGACCTTTTTCCCCCCTCTAGCTGGAATAGTTAAGAAAATATAAAATGTCAATATCGCTCTATTGGGTTAATATAGTCCAAAAATCTATCTTCTTTCAATGCCCTAAGTTTCCTACTAATGAAATCACTTTGGCATCACCGCAAAATATAAGACTGTTTTCTATCAACCAAGCCCCAAGCACAAGGGCATGGGAGCTGCAGCAATTCTCTGGGTGAGCCAGCAGGAACAGAGAAGGGGGAGGAGCACATGCTGAGACCCACAGAGGCCTGGCCCCCTGACACCATCCAGATATTCACTGAGGATCTGACATGGGTGAAACACTGTGCCATCTCACCGTCAGGTAATGAAGTGTTCTCAGGAAATTAAATTCAATGGAGAGAGAGAGAGCGTGAGTGTGTGTGTGTGTGTGTGTGTGTGTGTGTGTGAGTGTGAGACTCTGGTTGGGGTGGGAATGAGGGAAGGCCCCTTCCAGGACATCTGAGCTGAAACCCAAGAAGGAGCCAGTGTGCAGAGACCTTGGGGAAAAGATTCCAGCCAGAGGGAACATTTACTGCAGAAGCACTAGACAGACCCCTGTGGCTGGAGCAGTGTGAACAGTAGAACAAGTGGAAATGGGGCAAAGGGAGTGGGAGGCTCTTCACTCTCTTGCAAACCCTGGGAGGAGTGGGAAGCCGCTGGAGAATTTTAAACAAGGGGACAACACAGTCCGATTAATCTTTACAATTTCATTCTGGCTATTATGTAGGAAGCAGCGGTTACACATATGTGTTCATTTACAGGTCGGGGGGGGTACCGATGTCCTGGCTCATGTTTTCTACCCGGAAACATGTTCTCAATTCACGGGCATCTAAAGATTCAACCAGCTCTGACTGGTAACTCATTGGCCCTACTCCTCAGATTATCTGGAAATTATTTTCTAAAAATAAATTGAAAAACATAATCATTGTTAGTTTTAAACATATCTGTGTTCTAGTCATCACTTTCAAAAAGGGGATCAGAATGACTTTTTAAAAATTATTTATTTTTAAAATGTGCCCTGCTTACTTCCAAAAAGCATTTTGAGGCCATTGTCATAAAGCTTGTAAACAAGAGGACAACTTAAAGCTCTCTCGGGGAAAATATTTACGATATACTGTAACATGGGTTCTGGCATCCCATAAGCTTGGGAGGGAAACGCTAATGTTGAAGGGTCTTAAAAGCCCAATTTGTTCTGAGGATTGAGTTCAGCTGCATGTATTGCTTCATGATGAGCTGAGCTCCTCACTTTTATCCACTTTTATATTCCTCCTCCTCTACCCTCTCCCTGGCCCTCTAGAGAGTCACCCTTTGCCTGGTTTCGCTGCTCACTGGCTCCCCCATCCAGAGATGGAGCAGAAAGGACAGACTGGAAAATCTGATGACCCTGGCTCAGCAGTTTCAGTTCTGTGTTTCTTGGTGGGATGGTGTTTGTGTGTATGCATCTGTGTGTGTGTGTGGGGGGGGGGTTTCTAGGTTAAAGTGATATGTAAATTTTAATTATTTATCCATTCCTCTCCATTGTATACACACACATCCCTCACCTTGTCCCTCTTTCTCTCTCCCTCTCTCCCTAAAATCTTAAAACTGGACAAAGGGTCTAATTACCCATAGCATTCTTACTTCTGTTCTAATTCTGCCAGTGAGAATCCCATCCTTTAAGCTTTCACAACGTACGATATAACACTGTCAGACATCTCACTGGTAAATTCAAGGTAAAAAGCAAAATGTAGGGCACCTGGGTAGCTCATTCAGTTAAGGGCCGGACTCGATTTTGGCTCAGGTCATGATCTCAGAGTCGTGAGAGGGATCCCCACATCAGGGTGGGTATGGAGCCTACTTAAGATTCTCTCTCTTGGGGCACCTGGGTGGCTCAATCAGCTAAGCATCTACCTTTGGCTCAGGTCATGATCCCGGAGTCCCAGAATCGAGCTCCTCATCAGGCTCCTTGTTCAGCGGGGAGTCTGCTTCTCCCTCTGCCTCTCTTCCTTCTTGTGCTCTCTTTCTCTCTCTCTCTTAAACAAAATCTTAAAAAAAAAATTCTCTCTTTCCTCCCTCTGACCCACCCCCCAGCTCTCTCTCTTTCTCTTAAAAAAAAAAAAAAGCAAAAGGTAGAAGAAAAACTGGAGAAATTTTTCATTCTTCTTGCTGGGTGGGTTTTAGCAGACCTTTTATGATTATCTACTAGAGTTAATTGTCTGCTATGAAAGATTATTATAATGGTTTTTTAAAAATTAAGAGAAACACACCATTTTAAAATATTTTATAAGCACCAAAACTATCATTTCTGTTGCGTTTCCCATAATTTTCACCACATTCACTACCTCCAAGACTATCTATGGTCAGTTCTCAGTAGCAGCAAAACAGAACAGATTTGCATCAGATTATGAAAAACGGAATCTGGCAGAAATGCTGAAGAATTTTTTAGGGTTTGGTGGGGGTGGAGAATGGAATTGTTTCAGTTCCTTGACTGGCTTTGACTTTTGATGTTTGCTTCAAATTGCTATGTGGCCCGAAATTATAAATTGCATATGCAATTTAATGTGTAACAAGAGGGTTCACTCTTTAAGAATTTTTTATTTGAGCAACTGAGCTTTCAAAGGAAAACCTCAAAGGAAAACATTTTAAGTAAACTGCTTAACTATAAATTGAACTTTTCAGGTATTCTTAAAAAATACCTTTGACTGTAATTAGGTAAAAGCTATTCAGCCTTGTTCACGGTCAAAAGAGATAAAAACCACGTGCTGAATGGAAATAGAAAACTTTTAACTAAGAAAAAATGCCAGGGATGTGTTTATTCAAAATACGCTCCCCCCCCCAATTGATTTTTCTTTTTGGCGAAGCCGGGTTAAAGTTTTTCTCAGCTTCCTCAAGAAATGCCTCAGCGATCAAACTTTTAACTTGTTAATTACTTAGCCTCCAAACAGGCTGTTGATGCAGAATAGAACCCGCCTTACCTTGCCGCCACTTACCAGTCGAGAACCTTATATTGGAATGTGACCGAATCGGGACAAACCTAGAAGCTGTCCAAGCACATTAGATGCTGTTCAGCAATAATAGGAGCTAAAAGAATGCTTCCACTGTTTCCAGGGTCCCCACACTCAGAGGGTGTCCCTGAAAAGAGGCACTAACATTACCCATAAGGGCCCAGTGGGAGCAGACTGGACTGTCCCTCCCTAGCGGACTCCCGTCCTTGGTCGATCGCAGCACCAGGAATGTGACCCCCAACTTCCCAGCCTGCTCCTCTCCAGGCACCGGTCCCTTGGGAGATGCGGCCTGCGGCTCCCAGAACCACAGCCTGAGCCGGGGTGCAACCACATAACGATGTCCAGAGGAAAGTTTTCCCGACCAGACCTGCGACCCACATTCCTCTGGAGCGAAAACTTCGGGACCTGCAGCGGCCCGGGCCGAGCTCGATTTCCTCCTCTGCAGTAAAGGGGAGCCCTCGGTGCCCACCCTTACCCGACTCCACCGGGACGCGCACCCACGACCCATATTGGGTAGTCTGTCAGTGGGTTGGTCGGGGCCCCTGCGCTCCACTCTGTGGCACGCCTGGGGCATGCGGAGGTGTTTGCAAACTTGCCCTGCAGCCGTGCGCTCCCCCGTTGGCGCCCACCCTCCCCCGAGCTCCTAGGCGTCAGCCCCCGGCCCCCAGCGCCTGACCCTGGGCCCCGCGCACTCACCTGCGCTCCAGAACGCCGGGAGGAAGAACCACACCAGTAGCGGCAGCAGGGCCCGCCCCATCCCGGGCCGCGCGTGTGTAAATTCTCTCCCGATCGACGGACCGACGGACGTCCGAAACCTGGCCAGTCCCGGGTCAAGCGCGCCAGCAAAGCAGCCCAACGCCGGCGGCCGAGCAGCTAGCGCCGAAGTTTGGGGCCAAGCCGCGGGCAGGAGGCGCCTAGGGCCGAAAGGGGCGGGCCGGGGGCCGAGTCCGAGCGGACCCGAGCCAGTTGGGGTGGGGAGGGGGCGGGAAGGAGGGCGGAGAGGCGGGCAGCCAAGGGGAAGGAAGGGGACCGGGCAGGACAGCAGGGGCGGGGAGGGGCGGGACATGGGCCGAGCCTGGGCGGCCCGGGATAGGGGGCGGGGGTGGAGAGAAAGGGAGGGGACAAAAAAAAAAGAGGGGAGGGGCGGCCGGAGGTGAGGAGGAGAAAGAGGTTTGGCCTCTGGGCGGGCCTGGAGTCCAAAACACATGTGGGTGGGAGAGAGAGCGAGAGGGGAAAATGTTGGAGGGAAGTGGAGGGCTCCCGAGGCCTTAGCCAGACCCAACAGAAGGGTCCAGCACCTTGGGGCCGCGGCGATCCCGCAATCCAGACGTGCAAGACAGATAAAACCCTGGCAGCAACGTTCCCAGAGGCGAAGGACACCGTGGCACCGCTTCCCACTGAGCGCCCCTTGGGTATCTGGCCAAAGGTGTAAGACCTGGCCTTGGCGTGGAGGAGCGCACTGCCTCCGGGAGGAACCTTTCACTGCGCGCCCGTGAGGAGTCAAAGAGAGATGAGACTCAGGGAGGGAGATGAACATCAAGGAAAAAGTGCACAAGAGTGGAAAAGCAGCTGGAAGCTATGAAGTGTGGAGCGGCCAAGAGGGCAGCAGCAGAGAAAGTTCATTATAAAAGAAACTTTTTAAAAGATTTTTTATTTACTTATTTGAGAGAGAGACCGCCAGCGAGAGAGGGAACACAAGCAGGGGGAGTGGGAGAGGAAGAAGCAGGCTCCCAGCAGAGCAGGGAGCCCAATGCGGGGCTCGATCCCAGGACCTGGGATCACACCCTGAGCAGAAGGCAGACGCTTAACGACTGAGCCACCCAGGCGCCCCCATTATAAAAGAAATCTAAGCCACTTTTACTAATAATTGCAACAGGAGCTTACACTTAAATATTTCCTTAAAGGAAACATTTTTAGGATTATTTTATTTATAAAGATTTATTTATTTATTTATTTATTTATTTGAGAGAGGGGGAAGGGCAGCAGGAGAGTGAAGAGAGAATCTTAAGCAGGCTGGATGCTCAGCTCAGAGCCTCATGGCTCAATCCCCTGGCCCTGAGATCATGACCTGAGCTGAAACCAAGAGTGCGAGGCTTAACTGTGCCACCAGGGTGCCCCAAGATTATTTTAACGTGATCCTTTTTGACAACCTGAGCCAGATCATTGTCATTTCTCTGCTCAAAACTCTCAAAACTCTACAGTGTTTCCTGCTTTCTTGCTGCATAAAGGCCAAAGGCCTGCAAAGTCCTATGGGACCTGGTCCCCTATCCTCTCTAACCTCATCTTGCTCCACTTCCATTTATGCTGGTTTCCTGTCAAACAGTCCCTGAACCTTTGGCTGGCTGGCCTCTTTGGGTAGATTTGGTTGTAAAGAGACAACCAACCCAAATGGATTTAGGCAGGTTATTAATTATACTGACAGCAAAAGCAAAATCAGCATGGTGTCAGCTCCTTGTGTCCCCAGCCCCACAGGAGGACAGCAAACCAGAGAGGCCAGATGTACACACTTGAGCAGTGGGTTGCTCTCCTGCTGAGCAGCCAGCTCTAAACTATTGCCACACAGTTTTATGGACTTACAGTGGAGCCTGCAGTTTTATCCTTCAGGAGAGGGGGAGGCATGGAGGGAAGGAGATGGAAAGTTCTGTGCTCAACTCGAACTATGGAGAAGGAAAAAAACAGGATTGCTGCAATCTCCCACAAGATACGGATAGGAAACTGCCTTCTGAGTCTTTTATGGGGGTGCCTGGGTGGTTCAGTCAGTTAAGCATCTTCCTTTGGCTCAGGACATGATCCCAGGGTGCTGGGATCAAGCTCTGAGGCGGGCTCTCTGCTCAGCAGGGAGCCTGTTTCTCCCTCTCCCTCTGCCTGTTGCTCCCCCTGCTTGTGCTCTCTCTCTCTCTGTGTCAAATATATAAATAAAATCTTTAAAAAAATAGAGGTTCTCTTTTGGTTTGTCTCCTTCCCTGATTTCATCTTGTTATATTTTTCCCTCTCTTCCCCTATGATCCTCTGTTTCTTAAATTCCACATATGAGTGAGATCCTATAATTGTCTTTCCTTGATTGACTTATTTCACTTAGCATAATACCCTCTAGTTCCGTCCACGTCACTGCAAATGCCAAGATTTCATTTCTTTTGATGACTGTGAAGTATTCCATTGAGTGTGTATATATATACACACATCTTATTTATCCATTCATCTGTCGATGAACATCTGGGCTCTTTCCATAGTTTGGCTATTGTGGACATTGCTGCTACAAACATTGGGGGTGTAGGTACCCCTTTAAATCAATATGTTTGTATCTTTTGAATAAATACCTAGAAGTGCAATTGCTGGGTCATAGGGTAGCTCTATTTTCAATGTTCTGAGGAAACTCCGTACTGTTTTCCAGAGTGGCTGCAGAGCTTGAACTCCTACCAACAGTGTAAGAGGGTTCCCCTTTCTCTGCATCCTCACAAACATCTGACATTTCCTGACTTTTTAGCCATTCTGACTGGTGTGAGGTGGTATCTCATTGTGGTTTTGATTTGTATTTTGTGAGCCCAAGTGATGTTGAACATTTTTTCATGTGTCTATTGGCCATTTGGATGTCTTCTTTGGAGAAATGTCTGTTCATGTTTTCTACCCATTTCTTGATTGGATTAATTGTTCTTTGGGTGCTGAGTTTGGTAAGTTCTTTATAGATTTTGGATACTAGCCCTTTATCTGATAAGACATTTGCAAATATCTTCTCCCATTCTGTCAATTGTCTGGTGGTTTTGTCGACTGTTTCCTTTACTGTGCAAAAGTTTTTTATCCTGACGAAGTCTCAATAGTTCATTTTTGCCTTTGTTTCCCTTGCCTTTGGAGACATGTCTAGCAAGAAGTTGCTGCGGCTAAGATCACAAAGGTTGCTGCCTGTGTTCTCCTCTGGGATTTTGATGGATTCCTGACTCATATTTAGGTCTTTCATCCATTTTGACTCTATTTTTGTGTATGGTATAAGAAATGGTCCAGTTTCATTCTTCTGCATGTGGCTGTCCAATTTTCCCAACACCATTTGTTGAAGACACTGTCTTTTTTCCATTAGATATTCTTTCTTGCTTTGTTGAAGATTAGTTGAACGTAGAGTTGATGTTCCATTTCTGGGTTCTCTATTCTGTTCCATTGATCTATGTGTCTGTTTTTGTGCCAGTGCCATACTGTCTTGATGATTACCGCATTGTAATAGAGCTTGAAGTCCAGGATTGTGATGCCACCATCTTCGGTTTTCTTTTTCAACATTCCTTTGGCTATTTGGGGTCTTTTCTGGTTCCACACAAATTTTAGGACTATTTGTTCCATTTCTGTGAAAAAAGTTGATGGTATTTTGATAGGGATTGCATTGAATGTGTAGATTGCTCTGGGTAAAATAGACGTTTTAACAATATTTGTTCTTCTAATCCGTGAGCATGGAACATTTTTCCATTTCTTTGTGTCTGCCTCAATTTCTTTCATGAGTATTCTATAGTCTTCTGAATACAGATCCTTTGCCTCTTTGGTTAAGTTTATTCCTAGGTATCTTATGATTTTTGGTGCAATTGTTAATGGGATTGACTCCTTAATTTCTCTTTCTTCGGTTTCATTTTTAGTGCATTGAAATGCATCTGAATTCTGTGCATTGATTATATATCCTGTGACATTGCTGAATTCCTGTATGAGTTCTAGCAATTTTGGGTTGGAGTCTTTTGGGTTTTCCACATAAAGTATCATGTCATCTGCAAAGAGTGAGAGTTTGACCTCTTTGCTAATTCAGATGCCTTTTGTTTCTTTTTGTTGTCTGATTGCTGAGGCTAGGATGTTTAATACTACATTGAACAACAGTGGTGATAGTGGACATCCCAGCAGTGTTCTTGAACTTAGGGGGAAAACTCTCAGTTTTTCCCCATCGAGAGGCTGTGGTCTTTTCATATATGGTCTCTATGATATTGAGGTATGTTCCCTCTATCTCTACCCTGTGAACAGTTTTTTTTTTGTTTTTTTTTTTTTTTTTTTTAAAGATTTTATTTATTTATTTGACAGAGATAGAGACAGCCAGTGAGAGAGGGAACACAAGCAGGGGGAGTGGGAGAGGAAGAAGCAGGCTCATAGCAGAGGAACCTGATGTGGGGCTCGATCCCAGAACGCCAGGATCACGCCCTGAGCCGAAGGCAGACGCTTAACCGCTGTGCCACCCAGGCGCCCCTACCCTGTGAACAGTTTTAATCAAAAAAGGATGCTGTACGCTGTCAAATGCTTTTTCTACATCTATTGACAGGATCATATAATTCTTGTCCTTTCTTTTATTAATGAGGTGTATCAAATAGGTTGACTTGCAGATATTGAACCACCCTTGCAGTTCAGGAATAAATCCCACTTGGTGGTGGTGAATAATCCTTTTAATGTACTGTTGGATCCCATTGGCTAGTATCTTGGTGAGAATTTTTGCATCCATGTTCATCAGGGATATTGGTCTGTAATTCTCCTTTTTGGTGGGGTCTTTGGTTTTGGGATCAAGGTAATACCGGCCTCATAGAAAGAGTTTGGAAACTTTGCATCCATTTCTATTTTTTTTGAAACAGCTTCAGAAGAATGGTATTAATTCTTCTTTAAATGTTTGGTAGAATTCCCCTGGGAAGCCATCTGGCCTTGGACTCTTGCTTGTTGGGAGATTTTTGATAACTGCTTCAATTTCCTTGCTGGTTATGGGTCTGTTCAGGTTTTCTATTTCAGAAAGGCTTGTATTGCTATATCCTTCCCTCTTAGGACTGCTTTTGCTGCACCCCAAAAGTTTTGAACAGTTGTGTTTTCATTTTCATTTGTTTTCATGAATTTTTCTAATTCTTCTTTAATTTCCTGGTTGACCCATTCATTCTTTAGTAGGATGCACTTTAACCTCCATGTATTTGAGTTCTTTCCAAATTTTCTCTTGTGATTAAGTTCAAGTTTCAAAGCATTGTGGTCTGAAAATATGTAGGGAATGATCACAGTCTTTTGGTACTAGTTGAGACCTGATTTGTGACCCAGTGTGTGATCTATTCTGGAGAATGTTCCATGTGAGCTTGAAAAGAATGTGTGTTCTGTTGCTTTAGGATGGAATGCTCTGCATATATCTGTGAAGTCCATCTGGTCCAGTGTGTCATTCAAAGCCCTTGTTTCCTTGTTGATCTTCTGCTTAGATGATCTATCTGTTGCAGTGAGTGGGGTGTTAAAGTCCCTTACTGTTATTGTATTATTATTATGTGTTTCAATTTAATGCTGTTATTAATTGGTTTGTATAACTGGCTGCTCCCATGTTAGAGGTACAAATATCTACAATTGTTAGATTTTCTTGTCGGATAGACCCTTTTATTTGATATAATGTCCTTCCTCATCTTTTATTACAGTCTTTGGGTTTAAAATCTAATTTGTCAGATATAAGGATTGCTATGCCAGCTTTCTTTTGATGTCCATTAGCGTGATAAATGGTTTTCCATACCCTCACATTCAGTCTGGAGGTGTCTTTGGGTCTAAAATTAGTCTCTTGCAGAGAGCATATTGATGGTTTTTGGTTTTGGTTTTACCCAATCTGATACCCTGTGTCCTTTAATTGGGGCTTTTAGCCCATTTACATTCACAGTAACTGTTGAAAGATATGAATTTAGTGCCATTGTATTACCTGCAAAGTCACTGTTTCTGTATATTGTCTTTATTCCTTTCTGGTCGATGTTACTTTTGGGCTCTTTCTTCACTTAAAGGATCCCCTTTAATATTTCTTGCAGGGCTGGTTTAGTGATCACAAATTCTTTTAGTTTCTGTTTGTCCTGGAAGCTTGTTATCTCTCCTTCTATTTTGAATGACAGCCTTAATGGAGAACATATTCTTGTTTGCATATTTTTCTCATTTAGTACCCTAAATATATCATGCCAGTCCTTTCTGGCCTGCCAGGTTTCTGTGGATAGCTCTGCTGCCAGTCTAATGTTCCTACCCTTGTGGGTTACAGACCTCTTATCCTGAGCTGCTTTCAGGATTTTCTCTTTGTCTCTGAGATTTGCAAGCTTCACTATTATATGTCAAGGTGTAAACCTATTTTTGTTGATTTTGAGGGGGGTTCTCTGTGCCTTCTGGAATTGAATGTCTGTCTCCTTCCCCAAATTAGGGAAGTTCTCAGTTATAATTTGCTCCACTATACCTTCTGCCCCCCTCTCTCTTTCCTCTTCTTCTGGGATCCCAATTATTCTAATATTGTTTCATTTTATGGGATCACTTATTTCTCGAATTCTCCCTTCTTGATCCAGTAGTTGTTTATCTCTTTTTCTCAGCTTCTTTATTCTCCATCATTTTGTTTTATATATCACTAATTCTCTCCTCTGCTTCATTTATCCTAGGAGTTAGAGCCTCCATTTTTTATTGCATCTCATTAATAGCCTTTTTGATTTTGACTTGATTAGATTTTAGTTCTTTTATTTCTCCAGAAAGGGATCTCTAGTGTTTTCTTTGCTTTTTTCAAGCCCAGCTAGTATCTTTATAATTGTTATTTTGAAGTCTAGTTCTGACATCTTACTTATATCCATACTGATGAGGTCCCTGGAGTCAGTACTGCCTCTTATTCTCTTTTTTGAGGTGAGTTTTTCTATCTTGTCATTCTTGCAGAACGCGGTCGCTTTTCTGTTTGTAGAATTGCAGCAATTCGTTTCTTAGATCTCCATTTGAGTTCTCAGGTGTTCAGAATGATTTGATTGGTATCTAGCTGAATTCCCTGGACCAGACAAAACTAAGGTCTCCTGCTCCTCTGCCATCTTGGAAAGTCCATGACATTGTAATTTAATGTCTTAATTATTCAACTGATCAAAACATGTGAAAGGAAATGTGAGCCAAAAAAAAAAAAAAAAAACCACACCAGACTCCCACATTAAACCAATAATCCCATGCTTATAGGACCTCTGGCCCAAAATGCTACATGTGTACAACTTCAGCAGAGCAACACCACCGTGGAACCCATACTTGAATGCCCACTATGTATCTTGCATTTACTAACAAGGAGGAGCCCCTACTGCTAATTATCTAAGAAAAAGAAGGAATGTCAAGGGCCTGTAGTAACATTCATTCAGGAGCTAGGGAAGACTACCCCCAGTGATTCAAGTGTAGAAGGGCTGTGACCCAAATCAAGGGGCAGTGTGATGACAATCTGAATTGACTGTGTTCAACATAACAATGACAAGATTTAAGACTTTCAAGCAAACTCCCCATGACCATACATGAAACATGTAAGGACTCAATTCTCAACCACCCCATTGGAAACCCACATCCTATTTCACTTTGTCCTCCTGCCATCCCACTCTTNCCGTTTCAGTCTTGTCCCCAGATATGGTTTGTAATTTACCTCCCCCTCCTACTTCCAGTCTATCACATGGACTCCCAATTCAGAGCTGCCCTCCTCCTGTCCACTTTCACATAGTGTAGACCACCTGATATAGTATTTACACATCTGGTATGGCCTCAGGATACTCTGAATGAGGGTGTGCTGAGAAATGGCTTTATCCCTCTTTTAGTGCCAGAGAGCCATTAATTCATTCACCATTCCACAGACATCGACTGAGCATGTGCTCAATTCCAAGTATAATGTCAACACCTGGGACATATGCACAGCACCTCCCTTAGGGAGCCTGTCCCATGGACCCTCATGCTAGTCATAGCCTGGACTCACTCACTCAGCAGCCATTCATGGTCTTCCAGTCATGGCACCCTGGATTTCCTTAGCAGAACCATGGCTCCTACACTCATATTCCTTCCTGTCCCTGAGCCCTGAGCTGGGGTTCTCCTTCCTGCCTTAAGAATGGCCATTCCCTGTCCCTCCTCTCTAAAGTCTGTGGCTTTGATCGTTATGTTACCAGCCCTTCTTGCTACAGTTATTCACAGACCTCTGGGGCTCTCCCTCATTCTTTGAAGATTTTAGTACTTGTACCACAGTCACCCCTTCACAGTATCCTTACAGTAATTCTTGGTGGTTTCAGTACCATATAATGACATTCCAACACTACGTATTCTAAGCTCCTTGACTTCTTGTCCTCCATTCAATGTGCTGAGCAACATGTTGTATATGTAAGCGCCAAGCTCTCGAAATTTGCTGGGGAATTGGATGGTGCCAATAAGAGAGTCAACTCATAATGCCTCAGATTTTTTTTTTTTTGAGAGAAAGCACTCATGCACAGGAGTAGTGGGGGGAGGGGCAGAGGGAGAGAGAAAATCTCAATTTGTCTCTGTGCTAAGCATGGCACCAGACATGGGGCTTGATCTCATGACCATGAGATCATGACCTGAGTTGAAAGTAAGAGTCAGATGTTTAATTGACTGAGCCACCCAGGTGCCCCAATGCTCCAAATTTTAAGGAAAGCATAGCATTGGGGTGCCTGGGTGGCTCAGTTGGTTAAGCTTCTGCCTTCAGCTCAGGTCATGATCCCGGGGTCCTGGGATCGAGTATTGCATTAGTCTCCCTGCTCAGTGGAGAGCCAGCTTCTCTCTCTCCCTGCTGCTTCCCCTGCTTGTGCTCTCTGTCAGATAAATAAATAAAATCTTAAAAAAAAAAAAAAAAAGCAAGCACAGGATCTTGTAGTTTCTTGGGCAACAAAGATGGTGCATGGAAGGGTCTGCAATCAGTGAGCTGAACAACATACTGGGAGTGCAAGCGTATAGCTCTTGTGGGACTATGTTGTGGGGAAGGTAATCTACTAGGACTACTGGATCTAACACAAGTGTGCCACTGCATTTGTAGAACTGCTAAGTGCAGTTACACAGAAATCCATTGTTAAAGAAGACTCACCAGATCCAAATCCTACAGTTTGTTACAAAAAGAGAATATGCTACAGCAACAATAAAGTAGGAATGTGCATCACGGTTAAAGGTTATTTCATGGTAAGGGGTCCAGAGAGGCCAGGTACAGGATCCTTTGTCCTCCCTTCTGTAAGGCATGTGGCCAGATGCACTTTCTCTTTTGGATCAGGAACCACCTGGAACACCTTGGAAACAGGGAGCTCAAAATAGAGGCTCAGTTGGGAAATTTTAAATTCTTGCTGGTCATCTAGACATATTTCCAAGGTATAACCAGCCTCAACAGCAGAGCCCTCTGGGGGGGGGGGCTGGGGTCTTGCTGAGACCAGGTGCAAATCATCGGTCTCATTGTTTTCAATAGACAAGGCTGACAAGCTGTTACAAATCTCCTTGAACCTCTACAAACCCATGATTACAAAGCAACATTATTAATCAGTATGCTTCATGCCCTGACCAGGAATCAGTGCCATGCAGGAACTTCAGCAATATTGCTCAAGCTAATTCCAGGCCCTCACGGTACAACAGCTTTTGTAATCATTGCAAAACGAAACAGTACAAGTAAAAGTTTACATTCAGCACAGTGATTATCATAGTGAAATAAAGGCATTTCCTTTCATGGTTTTAGGGACTCATTTGCAAGAAAATCCATTCACTACACTGAAAAACCTACCGAAAGTAAAATTGTCTAGCTCAGAAAAGGGCTGTTTAAAGATGCCCCTCAGTGTATTGAGCAATTGTATAAAACAATTGTTGGGCTTTTGTAGTTTGTCGGGGAAGTGAGGTTGTGCATGTAAGAGGATCCAATGTGTGTCCTGGAAAGAGTAGAAGTGCAAGTATTCTAATATATTATAAAAATGAGATGGCGTATATTTTCACCATGGTGAAAAAAAGTGGAAGTACTATTGTCTGGCATTTGTAATTTGTTATGGGGCTGAGAGAATTCTGGAATGACACTTCATTCAGCCAGCAAGCTGAGTTACATAGTAGAAAGCCAAGTGCCCAGTTCTTGAATTTGTTGGGGTATAATAATGGGGCATTTAAGATACCTCATTCCATGTGCTAAACAACAGATTGAAATTGTCCAGCTTATGTATCCACATGTATTTGCATGTGTGTGAGGGGGGTCGGGAGGGCAAAATGGATTGTGTGTTTAAAAGGCTCAAATCATAGTCAACAACATACAGGCAGTACATATTGGAGCATATAAGTGACTGCACCTGGAGGGGTAAATGACAAACTGGAAGGACCAGTGTCCAACCCTTACAGCCTTTGGAAACCTGAGATGGTGTTGATAAGGTACTCCCTCACCATGCTGAACAACATCTGGGATGTGCAAATATCTAGATGTTAGAATTCACTGAGGCACTGAGACGGTGCTTAGCAGAGTCTCAGATCAGTGTAATACCATTCTGGATGTACAAGTGTCCAACACTTGAAGACCGGGGGACATTGAGATGGTGGATGCAGGGGGTTATTCAGTAGTCTACAGAACATAGCAGAAGCATAGAAATCTAGATTTTGTAGTTTAATGGGAAACAGCTGATGCTTGTAAGCAACTCCATTTAGCTTCTTGAACAAAATACTAGTAGTCGAAGTGCTTTGCTTTTGTAATTGTAGGGGAATTGAGATAGTTCATGTAAAAGACTCCATTTTGCTTGCCAAAACCATTCTGAAAATAAGAAGCTTCTAGTTCTTATAGTTTGTTGGCAGAATGGGGATGGTAAGGATATGAGATTCCATTTGCTGAACCACATACTGAAATTACAGGGGTCTTGTTTTGGTGGTTTCTCAGGAATAGCTGACTGTCTGGTGATCTGCCGGTAGCAGACAATAGAAAATCTGATTGATAATAGTTTTTGATTGTCTGTTTGGACACTTGCACTTTTGTCACCTCTTTGCATTCTTTGTGCTCTTTGATGTCTTTGCTTGCCGCTAAGAGTGCAAAGATTGTGTGTGTGCATGTGTGTGTGTGCAGAGCTGCTGGATTGGTGTTTTTGAGTTTCACATTTCCTTTTGATCCTTGGCTGAAGTTGTAAAACCTAAGCTTGTAGTTCTTTTTGTAGGGGTGAAATTTTTAAAAGGGAGTACAAAAGGGGCACCTGGGTGGCTCAGTCAGTTAAGTGTCCCACAACTCTTGGTTTTGGCTCAGGTCGTGATCTCATGGTCATGGAATCAAGCTCTGTGTTGGACTCCATGCTCAGTGTGGAGTCTGCTTGGGGTTCTTTCTCCCTTTCCCTCTGCCCCTGAAATAAGTAAATAAATCTTTAAAAGTGAGTACAAGAGAGAAAAAAGACTTTTCCTCACAAAAGATGATAATCTTTTACAAAGGCTTGTTTGTCAATAACCCTTTCTGAATCTCTCCTGTCTCTCAATTTGAGGGGAAAGCTCCATGTGCAGCATTAAAGTGTTACTAAATCTTAAAAGCTATGCCCCTAACAAGCCACAATCTGCCGAGGCAAGCGCTACAGCTAAGGGCATGTAACAAAATAGTTAGAGATAATCCAGCTATTAATTCCTCTTTAGGGTCCCCTCTTGCCTGAGAGGAATTGGTCTTCTGGAAGAAACATCAAAGGAACCACCATTGAGGACTGTACCATAGATACAGAAGAGACTGACATTGTCAACACAGACTGATGTCAGCTAAAGGTACTAACTACTAAAGAACTGTGGTAGGATTTGCAGACTCTTTAGAAGCAGACAAATGCATAAAAATATGCTGCTTAACCCAGGAGCCACAAAACCTACTTTTTGATTTAATTATGGGTAATATTCTACTGTCAGTGAGCATATCAAAAAGCTTTTTCCTTCATCTCTAACCATCAGTTTTACTGCCATACTTGTTCAAACTGGAATGAGACATCCTTTAAATAGTATCTTGTACTAACTGACCCCTTGGAATTCAGAATAAGCAATCCCTTAAAGAGTATAAAATAGATTATAAACTGACAATGAAAACATATAATAAAGATTATGTTATGATTAATGATATATGTTGGTTAGTCTTATCTATGAAACTGTTCAGAATAATGGTAACATTGGTTATAATATTACACAAAGTGTCTTTACCCAGTTCTCTTCTTTCATAACCATAATTTTTTTTTGCATGGCTTCAATAAGAATCTGTCTTTTTTTTTAACCAGGTTATAATTGGATAAATCAATTTGTAACCATGATCACAATGAAGATCTCATTTAACTATGATAAGAATTTCATCAAGGAACAAGGTGGTATGTTTCCTTTTTTTGAGTTTTGAGAATTCTTTATATATTCTGGATAAAAGCTATCTGTCAATAATGTGACTTAAAAATTTTTTTCCAATCTATGACTTGACTTTTATTTTTCTTAATAATATCTTTAGTAGGGCAAAAAGTGTTAATTTTGATGAGGTTCAATTCACTATATTTTTGGACAGTGCTTTTGGTGTCTTATCTAAGAACTTTAAAAAAACCCCACAGCTTTATTCAGATATATTTCACATAGCATAACATTCTCCCTTTTAAACTATATAATTCAGCAGTTTTTAGTATATTCACAGACTTGTGTGACTATCATTATTTTAGAGCATTTCATCACCCCAAAAAGAAACCCCATAACTATTAGCCGTCATTTTCTGCTCCCCCATCCCCATTCCCTATTCCCACCTCCAGCCCCTGGCAACTACTAATTTACTTCTGTCTCTATAGCTTGCCTATTCCAGGCCTTTCATATAAATGGAATTATATAATTATGTGGTCATTAGTGACTGGATTCTTTCATTAGGCATCATATTTTCAAGATTCATTCACGTTGTAGCATGTATCCATACTTCATTCCCTTTTATAGCTGAATAATATTCCATTGCATGCATGTGCCACGTTGTGTTTGTCCAGTCATCAGTTGATGGCCATCTGGGTTACTTCCACTTCCTGGCTATTATGAATAATGCTGTTACAGACATTCATGTAGAAGTGTTTGTGTGAAGTGTTTGGCAAGCCCACTGGCTGGCATTCTAAGTGTCTTCCAGGGAATTCAAAGTTAAATAAGGTATGATTTCTACTGGGGACTGAGATGTAAACCTGTCATCATAGCAATGTAATAGGGACCAAGGAGAGGCATCCATAAGACATTGTAAGCTTATGAAGGAGAAGAGAGCTGCTAACTGTAGGCTGCAGAGGTAAGGTGTCTCACAGAATGGTTATGTGGGGGCTAGGACTTGAAGGGGGTGGGTAGGAGTCTTCCAGGTGGAGAAAGAAGATGGATTTGTAAAAAGAGATGGGAAATCATGACTATTTCTTACAACTGTGCTCTGTTGGTGAAAGCATTTGGATAGAAGCTGGAAGCATTTATATCAAAGAATGGTAACCAGAATTCCGATTAAAAAAAAAAAAGTGTTTGTGTGAGCATATGTTTTCAGTTCTCTTGGGTATATACCTGGGAGTAGAAATTGCTGGGTCATATGGTAACTCTAGGTTTAAATTTTTTGAGGATCTGTCAAACTGTCTTACCAAGTGGCTGCACTATTTTGTATTCCCACCAGTAACGTAGGAGGGTTCCACTATTTCCACATTCTCATCAACATTTGTTATTGTACAACTTTTGGATTACAGCCATCCTAGTGGTTGTGAAGTGGTATCTCACTGTGGTTTTGATTTGCATTTCCCTGATGACTAATGATATTGATCATCTTTTCATGTCCGTTTTTTTGGTCCATTTGTTTATCTTCTTTGGACAAATGTCTATTCAAATACTTTGCCCATTTTTAAATTGGGTTGTCTTTTTATGTTGAGTTATAAGAGTTCTTTACATATTCTAGGTAATAAATGCAGATGTAGGATTTGCAAACATTTCCTCCCATTCCGTGTCTTGTCTTTGCACTTTCTTGATAGTATCCTTTGAAACATAAAATAAAAAATTTTTATGAAGTCAAATGTATTATTTTTTTTTATTTCTTGAGCTTTTGGTGCCATATCTAAGAAATTATTGTCTAATCCAAAGTCACAAACATATACACCTATGTTGTGTTCTTCTGAGGGTCTTATAATTTTACTTTTACATTTAAGTCTTTGATCCATTTTGAATAACTAGCATGAAGTACAGATCAAGTCTCTCTCTCTCTCTCTCTCTCTTTTTGCATATGGATATCCAATTCTTCCAGCACTAATTGTCAAAAAGACTATCTTTCCTCCATTGAATTGTTTTGCAACTTTGTAAAAAAAAAAAAATCAATTGGCTCCACTCCTTAAATGAGGGCTGCACATATTGTCTTCCTTCCAAAGAAGTACAATGTGGAAAGGGGCAACAGTAATTCTGAAGTATATAAAGTAATAAGTTACAAATACTACTTTGGCCAGGGGACCACAGTTAAAATCAACAAAGTCATGTGGTTGGTATACATATGATGGGATGAAATGGTACTTTATCTCCATAATCTTCCTCCCCCAAATTCATATCCCCACTCTAATCAGAAGAAAAACATCAGACAAATTCCAGGTGAAGAATATTATACAAGATATCTGAACAGCATTCCTCAGAAATGTCAAGGTTGTTATAAACAAGAGGAGCTAACGGAAACAAAGCAACTTAAATGTAATGTTGTATCCTGAATGGGATTCTGGAACAGAAAAAGGACTTTAGGTAAAAACTAATGAAATCTGAACAAAGCATGGTTTTAAATTAATAATGTATTGATATTGGTTCATTAACTTTCATAAATGTACCCTTTATACTTAATAAATAAAATATTAATCATGGAGGACACTAAGTGTGGGATCAATGGGAACTCTCTGAACTATCTTTTCAAATTTTCTGGTACACTTTTTGAAAAAATAAAGTTGATTTAAAAATATCAATTGCCTCTATTTGTATCTGTTTCTCAATTCTACCTATCCCATGGATCTGTGCATCTAAATTTTCCCCTATAACCCACTCTCTTTTTTTCAGCTTCATTGTTGACATAGTTGACATAGGCATAGTTGACAACTACAATTGTAATATACTTAAGGGGTATGACATGATGATTTGATATCTATATACATTGTGAGAGGATTCTCTCTATCAAGTTAATTAACACATCTAGCACCTCACTGATTTCCTTTTTTTTTTTAAAGTGTCCACTTTTGACCACTGTAAGTCATATGGCCACTACTGTCCTTTTGACCAGTGTAAGTCATATGGCCAAGGTCATTGTCAGAGTAGAGAGAGAGTACAAAGTTACATGGCAAAGCTTACGGATATAGGGAGGCCATTAATTAGGGTCTTTAATGCAGTCAGTCTACCATGGGTCTGAAGCCATTGTGACTCCTAACACTTTGTGTAGAAGATCTGTTTTATCGCTTCAAAACGTATCTGAAATTCAGAGATAAGAGTTGGTGTACATCTCTTCTCATTCACCATTGGGCACTTGGTGGGTCCTTTCAATAAGTAAATCACATCTTATAGTTCTGGACAATTTTGCTGGTTTTATTGATTCTGTGCCCTCTCTTTTTCCTATTTTCTCTTTTTGGAACACCTGTTTGAATTTTGATCTCTTGGACCATTCTTCTAATTTTCTTATATTTTCTTACCTATTTTTCATTTCCCTGTCTTTTTGTCCTATTTTCTGGGAGATCTTCATTTTATAACTGTCCTAGTGAATATTTTTCTTTCTATAACCATATTTTAAATTTCTTAGAATTCATTTTTGCTCTGATTATTCCTTTTTACAGTATACTTTTCCTTGTTCACATTACAATATCATTTTAACTTCTCTTATGTGTTTGAAAACCTTACTTTTTTTTTTTGAGAAGTTGTCTTCTCTCTCTATAGTCTCCCTTTACTCCAAGTTGCTTTTTATTGTTTTTGTTTTTAATGTTAGAGGCTGTATTCATTTTTTAGGGCTGCTGTAACAAATTACCATAAACTGAGTGGCTTAAAACAACAGAAATTTATTTTCTCACAGTTCAGGCAGCCAGAAGTCCAAAATCAAAACGTTGACATGCTTGGTTCCTTCTGGAGATTCTGAAGGAGAAACTATCCCATGTTTTTCTCCTAGCTTCTGGTGGTTGCCAGTAATCCCTGGTGTTTCTTGGCTTTTGGCGGCATGACTCCAATCTCTTCCTCCTTCTTCACATGGTCATGTTCCTTCTGTGCATGTCTATGTCTTTGTGTCCAAAGTTCTTTTTCTTGTAAGGATCCTCGTCATTGGATTAGGTTTAACCGTAGTCTGGCATACATTCACTTTAACTTGACTACATTAGCAATTATATATTGCTTATTTCCAATAAGATGGCATTCGGAGGTTCCAGGTGGATTTGAATTTGTGGGGGAGGGCGGGTGTAGGAGCTACTAGTCAACCAAGTACAGAAGTTTCCTAAGATGTGTGTTAATTCTCCATTGTCTGTCTGTTCCAGATGTCTATTGCTGTGTAACAAATGACCCCAAATTTAGTGGTGTAGAACAACAAACATGTTACTTTAATAGTCTATAGAAACTGTAAGATACTAATAAATGTGGATTGCCACTAGGTTTGTGGTAATGTTACACAGCAAGAAATGATAAGACAGAACCATTGTGAAATTAGATTCTGTGTCTTTTAATTTACTTGTATGGAAGAAACTTTGATAAATGAGAGAGTTACACTTTGCCATGTTGGGAGACAGTTCTGCTTGCCTTTCAAGGGGGGCAGTCTGCCCTTGTTTCTTTGGTAGGAAACCTTGGAAGACAGAAACAGTGTCTGTCTTTGGAGCAAAGGGCAGGTTTGTTTATAGCCTTTGTTTTTTTTTAATATTTTTTTTATTATATTATGTTAGTCACCATACAGTATATCCCTGGTTTTTGATGTAATGTTCCATGATTCATTAGTTGTGTATAACACCCAGCGCATCATGCAATACGTGCCCTCCTTACTACCCATCACCAGCCTATCCCATTCCCCCACACCCCCTCCCCTCTGAAGCCCTCAGTTTGTTTCCCAGAGTCCATAATCTCTCATGCTTCATTCCCCCTTCTGATTACCCCGCCTTTCTTTCTTTTTTTTTTTAGATTTTATTTATTTATTTGACACAGAGAGAGAGCCAGCGAGAGAGGGAACACAAGCAGGGGGAGTGGGAGAGGAAGAAGCAGGCTCCTAGCAGAGGAGCCTGATGTGGGGCTCGATCCCAGAACGCTGGGATCACACCCTGAGCCAAAGGCAGACGCTTAAGGACTGCGGCACCCAGGCGCCCCTACCCCCCCTTTCTTTATCCCTTTCTTCTCCTACCAGTTTATAGCCTTTGAAGACAGAGATCGTGCCTCCTTTTGAGCAAAGGGCAGACGTTCTTACTGCCCATTACTAAAGGGTTTTCTAACCTCACTGTTCCTTTCCTGTAATGTAACCCAATGTATGCAGGTGTCATGTGGCCTTCCTCACATCACTCTGTGGGAATTGGGACTCTGGGCACTGGCACAATAATGTTGCTACTCTGCTGTTACTGCTTGAAGTAATAAATCATCCTTCGTCTCTGACCCAGTGGTTTTCTGGCTTCTACTGGCATTCATGGAACTGTGGCAGGCAGATAGGGTAAAATTTCAGACCCTCAGAATTCTTGAAAAGCTATAGAGAATGAGGTACAGCACATATTCACCTGTGGAAATTGGAAAGCATTTTTTTTTTTTTTTTGCAGAGGCAGAAATGTAAAGACTATACAAAATTACCTCTGAACCTATCAACGAGGCAAGTGAGAATGCAAGCTGTGTAGTTCTTCTTTCTCAGCATGTGGTGTTACTCCTTCTCTACCAACCTCAACTACTCATCCTCACTTGATAAAGTCTCCATACCTGGGAATAGTTAGGCATGAATGATGGCTGAGAATACCTTTATCATTGAGGGATTTTAGAAAGCACTACCTTAATTGTTGCTTGTTATGTTACGGGAACTGTCGTCCCTTCCACAGAGCGACTGCTTGCTGCCATTTGTACCTAAGGTCCCCATTCTGTACTGTACAATAACATATTCCCTACTATGAAGAAGTCCATTACCATCACCATTTCAAGTCTTGTGGCCTTCTAATTTAGCAGTTATAGTAATAGCAAAGAGACCCAGAGGCCTAAAATAGTAAAGGATTGCTGGTTAAAATCAGAATTGGGAACCAAGAACTTGATATAAAATGTACTAATCAAACTAACCTGAGTTACCTTTGAAAAAAAAAGATGGTTGAACGCAATCTTTTATTATTTAGTTTCCACAAGCCACCTACTCTCAATTATATCTCTAATTATAGTTCTCTAAGATTGTTGTGTTTTTCTTGGGGGAAAATGGGTTATTATTTGAAAAGGTAGCATTTAAATTGTGCAATCAAAATACCATAAACCTTCTGTTTGATAAAGAAAAATTTTAGATCAGAAATATGAACTCTCTAAGATGGGAGAAGCTTTGATTAAATGAATAAACCCCTAATTTCCTAGGTCTTTAGGCTTCCTGTTTGCTCAATGCAATGCTGAAAATTGTTGCTGATTTTGCAACTGTTTTTTGCAATTACATTGTGAGACATAAAGTTGGACCAGCCAGGCTAGCCATATATTTGAAATGGAGAAGACATTGCGTTTTATATGCTGTGAGGTTCACTTCCCTGAACTGCCCCAATACCTAACGTCCCAGAAGGTAAGGGTTTGCTCAGCTGTGTATAAAGCCTGCCTTTGTCATTTTAAATTAGGGTGACCAGTAGTTGCATTTGACGTGGGATATCTGGTTTTAAATCTGAAAGTCCGGTGTCCTGGGAAACCCCAGTGCTGGGAAAATTGGGATGGATGACTGGTCACTTTACTTTAAATGTAAATTCTAACCCCTATGCTTGAATTGACTTCACGTTTGTGAACCATGTATTGGAAAACTGAATACATTCAGAAAACATTATGCGATCGCTCATTAATTGTACCTCTTGTTATTCACTTACCATGTAAATGAACTGGTAACTGTCCCCTGACTCTTTGGGTCCTTCTTCTTCAACCCTGTAAAAATCAAGTATGATTTCAGGCATTTGAGAAGGAGCTTGTTTTCCCTGTCTCTCCTCTGCAGTAGTTCAAACACAGAAAACTTGGCCTTAACTGAAGTCCTTTTGTAGTTTCTGAGACTATGAAGTTGTCAAGAACTGGAGGGTGGGATGGGGTCAGCTGTGGGCCCAGTGCAGGCCTGGTAGAGAGTCAGATATAGGGCCCTGGGCAGGCCCAGAGAGGAAGGGGAGAGGGGAGGCAGCAGCAAGGGCTCAGAGGAGAGGAAGAACCTGGCATACATTTCACTCTCAGCTAAAACGGGAGGTCTAAGGCCTTCTTACCAGACAGATATTGGAAACAGCAGCGGGCTGCTACTGAGAATGACCCCAATGCTCCCAGCCTCCTGATATAATCCTCTCTCACCCCTGAGTGTGACTTCCTTCTAACCTTCTAACCCTCAAAGGTGATGAGATGCCACTTTTGTGGTTAGACTATATAAGATTGTGTAAGATTGTGACTGATTTTTTTTTAAAGATTTTATTCATTTTTTGGGGGGCGGGGAGAGAGAGAGAAGAAGCAGGGGGAGGGGCAGAGCGAGAGGGAGAAGGAGACTCCCCACTGAGCAGGGAGCCCTATGTGGGGCTTGATCCCAGGACTCCTGGATCATGACCTGAGCAGAAGGCAGACGCTTAACCGACTGAGCCACCCAGGTGCCCAATTGTGACTGACTTCTTGCTGGTAAACGCTATTGCCTTCTTGGCTTGCATGCTTTGATGATATTGGGGAACCCCATGTAGCAAGGAACTTTGGGTGGCCTCTAGTTGCTGAGGACAGCCTCTTGCTGACAGCCAGCAAAGTGCTGAAGCCCTTAGTCCTATAACGACAAGAAACTGAATTCTGAGTGAGCCTGGGAGCAGAACTTTCCCCAGCAGAGCCTTGGATGACACCATACACCAAGTAACACCTTTACTGCAGCCTTGTGAGACCCTAAGCAGAAGACCCATTGAGGCCTATCCTCCTGACCCACAGAAATTGTGACATAATAAATATGTTACTCTAACCCACACATTTTGTGGTAATATTATTATGCAGCAATAGCTATTTATGCACAGATTTGTATATTTTGTCACAAATAGATTAAAAGTGACAAATAGGGATTTTATTCAATATTTTTGGCACACCAATTACATATGGAGGATTTTGTTAATTACTCGGTAAGTACTCCAACAAAAGAGGTCTACTTCATAATACTGGATATACCTGTATCTGTATCCAAAACGCAACCTCAGGAGGCCTAAAAATAATCCATGCTTGTTTGGAGGACATGGCAGAAGTGCAGTGAGTTGGTTGCCTGTAGGAGTCTACACCAGGGCTTCCGTGTTCCAAGCCAAGGGGATGCCTCAAATGCTAGCAGAAGAGAATGGAAGGATGATGGAGATAGCAGGAGATGACTATTGTCTGAAACTCCTGGATTTGTGGTCTGGACCCCCATGAGCAGAAGTTAGTGGCAGAAGCTAGAAGATTTGTCTTCTTAAGAGACTTTGTCAGACCATGAGTGCAAGCAGTACTGTTATTGACATTGGAGTGCTGTCATGGGACAGAATGACGTGTTCGGCTATTCTGCAGGAACACAGCCCTGCTCTGGCACCTGAGGATGGATGGTCTTTGGGAGTACTGGATGGGCAATGTCAACATCGCCCTTGGTGCCCTCACAGAGGACATCGTTGGCTGAGGCTACAGAGAAGCATCTTGAGAGAATTTGCGAGGAACACCCAGGACAGAGGAGAGCTGAGTGAATCCTTTCAGTGACTCTGCTTTACAGACTGGGTAACTAGCAGCATAAGAAACTCCTTATGGATTGTGCTGCCTGCGTACCTTAAAAGACAGAGCTGGTGGCAAGATGAATGAGTGCTGATGTCCAAGCTGCAGAGAATGAAGGAAAGGGGAAAGGAAGCAGGAAGGATGAGAAGTACTGTGCTAGTGCTGCTTCACACACGCTGCCTGAACACCAGGCAGGAGTCTGCTTGGCAGATGGCCCACTCAGCCACACACATCTCCTGACAGGTGGTGCAGAGAAAACATGCCTTACAATAGTCCACCTGGGGGAGAAGAAAAGAGAATTTATTTGTCTGGCTCCTTCTGGTCTTGTTCCTACTGATCGATTTGCCTTGATCAAAATTTGCTCCCTGTATCAGGCCAGGGAAGTCTGGGGATATTTTGGTTTCAGGCAAATGACTTGTAGTGAAAGGCAGGTCTCTTCAAACTTCTTAAAGTCTCTGTCTTAGTCCATTTGGGCTGCTGTAACAAAAATACCATAAACTGCCTGGCTTATCAACAATAAACATTTATTTCTCACAGTTCTGGAATCTGGGACGGCCAAGATCAGGGTGCTGGCAGGCTGGGTGTCTGGTGACACCTGCTGTCTGGTTCATTGATAGCTGTCTTTTGCTGTGTCCTCACTTGGTGGCAGGGGCAAGGGACTTCTGTGGGGTCTCTTTAGAAGTATACTAATCCCATTCATGAAGGCTCCACCCTTATGATCTAAGCACCTCCTAAACGTCCCATTTCCTAATACCATCACATGGGACATTAGGTTTCCACACACGAATTTAGGCGGGACACAAACTATTCAGTCCTCAGCAACCTCTCTCCTGTTGGAGTGAAGAATTCTGAGAAAAAGCATTCAAGCTACACCCTGAAGGCTGACATTCCAAATAAAAGGAAGAGAATGAACCAAGATACCAGGGTCGCGAAGTGAAAACGTGTTAGGGGAATCCCAGTGGACATAAAGTTTCAGCCAACTTTACATTTCTGGATAAATAACTTGAACTTTATTTTTTGGCAATAGGACGCTTATCAATACTTTTAACCTAAAGATACCACGCAATTGGAGATTAGAGCTCAAGAAAGTTTTCTAGTTTCCGTAAGTGCGATATTGTACAGTTGAATCCACAGACACAGAGGGAGCGATAAAGCTGGATTCTTAACCTGGGTCTATGAATGGGTCCGGAACCCAAAAAGTTAAAGTGCCCTGCCAAAGAGAGAAAATCAGCACGTCCCTTTCTGTCCCAAGCCTGGAAGTACATACCTCCCGTTTGGGGGTCAGGAGACTGGAGTGAAACTAGCCCGAATATCTCCTAATTCAGAGTTAAGAGGCAGTTCTAGTTGTAATGACATGACTGGAGAAGATCTGGACGCCAGGATGGACCTGTCACGGTACACACTCCGGCAGAGGCAGGCCGGCTTTGAAGAGCCGCGTTCCGCTAAGGGAGGTTGAAGCAGCCTGCAAATCCTGCCCCGCGCTTTCTTCCCGCAGCTGCGCAGGCGCTAGGACGGAGATATTGCCGCGCGCCTCCTGCGACGCCCCACCCCGTCCCGCCCCTGCGCGAGGCAGGACGGGAAAGCCAAGATGGACGCGTTCATTTGAACCTCTCGCCTGAGTGGCTTCCCAGCACTTCAGCCTGTCGTCGCAGTCACGCCAGCAGCTGCTGCCCATTCTTCCTCCGGAATAGGGGAGGGAGAGGGAATGAGAAGCTGCAGCGGCCGAGGAGTCACCGTGACCGACCCCGCCGCTGCCCTCGGGCCCCCTCGGCCCCGCGCCTCCGGGGAGCAGCCGGGGCTCGCCGCGCCTGACGCGTCCCGAGTTACACAGGTGCGGGCCCGGGCCCGCAGCGTCCGGTGGTTCACCGCATGTCCTGTGACCCTCGCACCCGAGGTTGACCTGCGTTCGGTGACCGGAGGGCTGGGAGCCCAGGGGCAGGCCCTGAGCGCGCGTTCGCGCCAAGTGGCCCCCGGCCTGCGGACTGGGCTTTCCGGGGTGCACCTCCCCGCGCCGCTCCTCGCTGACTTCCTTCCTGAGCTAGAAGCGGTGTTCCATGTGGGCCTCAGCTTCTACATCGGCCCCTTGCTCTGCCTTTTTGCGGAGACTCTATGCAAGATGCCTTTCCTGTGCATTTGGGTCTCTTCTTGAAGCAATTTTGTGGTTACCTTTGGCACGGTAGTTTTTGTTTATGGTAAACAATGCCGATAACTTGATTTATAGCTTATCAGTGTAACATAGTACTTTCATATGTAGCTTTTTATGTTGCCCTAATAAGTAAACACACAGAAATTTGGGGGACTATGAAAGTATTAAATATATTTTAATCGTACAAAAAGATGTTGCACTGTTAAAATAATTATGTAATAATGTAATTTTCTCAAAGTTTTAATAGAATAACATTTCGAAATTGCACAACTGAAGTTGGATAAAGTCGCAAGTTTAATGCTGGCTATCCTGTTGACTAGGAAATAGGAAGACCAGCAGTTTTGTTGTTTTCTTGTAAGTTTTATAAGGCACGTTATTAGTTATGTTCTAAGTTCAACTGTTCTCGATTCTGAATTTTAGCAGGAGGAAATAAGTGCCACCATTGTGACATACAGTTGTCTCAGGAATAATGTTAATTCACAATAAAATAGCTGTGCACCTCTGGTTGCTGCATAGGATCTACAGAGGCTTTGAGATACTGCAGCAAGGAAAACTGATGCCAAAAAAACCTCAAATGAGAAATCTAAATCAAATTTAATTAAACTCTTAATCATGAGTGCTTTTCAGATACTAAAGGTTGTCTGTGGTGCTGACATCAAATGTTTGTTTTGATTTCTGTGTTTGAGGATTGCAGTTTAAATGTGATGCCACAAAACCTATTTTGAATGTAGGTTTTGTCTCAGAGACAGAACTGTCATCCACTTTATATACCACATTGCAGAGTATCAGAATTTTATTAGCTGTCGATTACTGTATATAGAAATGTCTTGGAGGTAAAGGAGCATTTTTCCACCCACAGCTCATCTACATCTAATGAATTGTACTGTAATAGATTGTGTTAATGAAAAGCTAACACTCTTAAATTTGCTACAAGCATGACTATTCCATGGCCGGGGTTATTCATGCCTTGGTTCTGGTTTGACCAAAAAATGGAATTCATTGTAGTTATATGTTTAAATGAATTGGGGTGTCAAAACTGCTGATGACACTTGATAGTTATTAGGTCTTTTGTGGACTGGTCAACTAAAAGCAGTACTTCAACTACTGATGAGTTAGAAGTAATATTTTTTTGTTTGCTTCATTCCAATATGCCAGTGATCCTTCAGGTATGCTTTTCATGGAATCTGGAATGCCCTTTGATATTATGATTACTTGTATACCTACAATATGATAGGGTTATTTGACACTCATCTAAGGATTAATGACTCTTCTGTAAACCGTTATGATATTTTCATTCAGGTTTTGACTTTAGAAGCTGACCAGAATGTGTTTGAATTCATGCAGAAATAATGTTGATATTTGGAACCCATGTCGAACTTCTATGAAGAAAGGGCAACGATGATTGCAGCCGGGGATTTGCAGGAATTTGTTCCTTTCGGTCGAGACCACTGCAAGCACCACCCTAATGCTTTGAACCTTCAGCTTCGCCAGCTGCAGCCAGCCTCTGAGTTATGGTCTTCTGATGGTGCTGCTGGCTTGGTGGGATCCCTTCAGGAGGTTACAATCCACGAGAAACAGAAGGTTCCATTAAGTTTCCCATTACATTTTTGAAACATATTTATAATTTAAGGCTACTCAGATGAAACAGAGATGAGTATGATGTAACTTGTGGAGTAGAGATTCAGATTTGGTAATTTCAATCAAGGCTAAAGTGACGATATTATTGTATTATAGTGTCACAGCTGTTTAGACGTGTAACTCATGGTGTCATAATGAGTGTCAAGTTCAGTAGTATGATTATGGTCTCTTTTAAACGTCCTCTTCACTTAGTATGTAGAGACCAGATTTCATGTTATTTGATGAGTAGATGGTGCAGTTAGAAATTGTCCCTACTGCAAAAGATGTGCATGTTTCTAGAGGAGAAAAGAAATGCTACACAAGTAGATAGAGTAGTAATACTTAAATAGGGGAATGAGATGCAAGTATGTATCAGAAAATCAGTCTTTCCTGCCTTATTCCCTTTTCCTATCCAAAATACCAAATCTCAGAGAGGGGAGGTTTATGTAGTTAGAAATCTAAACTTTTCTTGTTCCCATTCATTTTGATGGTTTGGACAAGGGAAGGAAGGTGAGTGTATACGCAGTTGTGAAACAGGGAAATCTGCATTATGCATAAACTCTGCCAGTGATTCCCATGTGTACCTCACTACTCCCTTTCCATCACCCCCGCATGTGCTTAATATACCTTTTTAGTGTCCCAAGTATGTTGGTTTCATTCTATAGATAAGTATAATTTTTGTTTGTTTATATTTTTGGCAGAATAAATGTATTATAACATAAGGCAGTTAATATGGAGAATTTTTAAGTGAATTTTTGTTCATGAAATCCTGTAAGATTTATAATACACATCCATTCTGTTAATCAGTGGCACCAAACCTTCTGAGAGTTGGGTTTGGATTGAGTCTTAATCCACAGGCAGAGAGAGAGAGAGTAGGAGACTTGTATCTGGATGACCATTTGATTTAATTAATAAATCTTGTTCCATACTATTGAAAAAGAGAGTGCTTTAACATGTCTTACATTTGTTAATTTTTAAGGAAAGCTGGCAGTTAAGGAAAGGTGTCAGTGAAATTGGAGAAGAAGTGGATTATGATGAGGAACTCTATGTGGCTGGAAATATGGTGATCTGGAGCAAAGGAAGTAAAAGCCAGGCATTGGCTGTTTATAAAGCGTTTACAGTTGACAGTCCTGTTCAACAGGTGAGTTGATTTGAATTTTAGCATTTAGTTGACTATTTAACACTTTTTTTTAAAAAAAGCTTTTATCTTAGAATTTAACAGAAATGATAAAAACATAGCTTAATGATCCCAACAGCTGGATGTATATTTTAAAATGTAGTGAAGATAATGGTAGGAAAATAAAAATTTCATTTGTTTTCTGTGTCATTACTTTTTTTATACTGTCCTTTGTCAGTTTAATGATAATCTTTAAACATTGTCCTTGATTAATTTGATTGTCAATAAAAATTTATAAGACATTAAGGGTACAAAAATATTTTAACACATGATGATTATAATTGATTGCAGAGTTTTGAATTAAAAAAATTGGGCTCAGAATAATACTCACAGAGAAAGGGAAAGGAAAAAACACCTAGTTTACTATTGTTGTAGTTGACTCTTAAGCCTGTGTTCTGAAATAGGTAACTAAAGGGAAAGAATTAAGCATTTGCCATGCCTTTTTGGAAGACATGCAGTTCATCTCCAGTTAATAAAGGAAAACCCTTATTTATAAAATGCTGGTGAATAAATAAAAAGGGAATGGTAAGATTAGAAAATGACCATTTTTTTAACCTCGCATGTAAACTGATAGAGACAAAGACTGTAAACGGACACTAACACTGTTGGGTAAAAGGATACAACCATAGCACCAAGGTGTCACCCTGTGGCTTACTTGTTAATGTGAAGGAACAAATGTATCTCTACTTGTGAAGCATCTGTTGGTCTCCACCTCAACCAAATTGATTGAGTTTATCATCACTGGTAGTGGGGAAGAGGAGTAATACGCACCTCTAGCTGTAATGCAGCATGACGTACATGATGTCATTTACTAAGTTGTCTTCTCAGAAATACTTAACTTCACTATCTAGGTCTAACTTTTAATCATAGGAAATATGGGGATAAGAGGATCAACTTTTAAAATATCAGGAGATGAGGAATGGGTTGGATGTGTAGATGAAACAAGAATGGCCAAAGCTTGATAATTATTGAAGCTGGTGGATGGGAATTCATTGCTATTCTGTTTACTTAATATATATTTGAAATTTCCCATAATAAAAAGTTTAAAGAAAAAACGCCATGAGAAAACAATTGGGGGGACGGTCTACATTCTGGTCTCTTTAAAATGTCAGGGAGAGGTCACTTCTCGCCTTTCGGCTAAAATCAAGTGTAAAAAGTCAGGGAGAAAGAAAGAAAAGGTGGGGATTGCTCTAGATTAAAAAAGACTAAAGGGGCATTCAAATTTTGAAATTTGTTAAATGGGCTTTGAATCCTGGTTCTAAAAAATCAGCTAAAAACATTTTTTGGGAAAATTTGAAAAACTTGCAAATGGACTGGCTATTAAGTGATGTTAGAAAGTTATTTTCTTCTTAGGCAGGATGATGGTTTTGTTGCTATATAGGAAAACATCTTTATTTGTAGGAAGTGCATGGTGAGGTGTTTAGGGGTAAAGTGTCATGATGTGTAATTCAAATAGTGCCCCCTCAATCCCATATATACACAAATACATGCACATAAACAGATAATGGCAAAATATGAATAACTTAGATTTAGGTGAGACAGATTTTCAGTGTACTACTTCAACTTTTCTTACTGAAAATTTTCAGAAATAAAAAGTTGAGGGAAAAAGGAATACATTTATAATAGTTGGATTGGTAGGCTGTTTATAAGATTTTGGAGGTTTTTTGACTAATGTTAAATTTCTTATTGGTAAACACTGAAACATTTGTACCAGGACACTGCTTATTTATTATTTTTACGTTAATTCTTTCCTCATGAGCACTATACTCTTCTAACAATTTATTGGGAAAGATAAACTGAATTATTTTGAAACCTAAGGGCATGTGTGAAAGTGTTTCTGTTCAGAAGTGTTAAAGTCAATGATCTTTTTTTTTAAAGATTTTATGTATGTATGTATGTATGTATGTATTAGTGCTCATGCCTGCGTTCACTTGTGCAAGCTGGGGAAGGGGAAGAGGTAGAGGGAGAGAGAATCCCAGGCAGGTTCCACGCCCAGCATGGAGCCCTATGTGGGGCTCAGTCTCACGACCCTGAGATCACAACCTGAGCTGAAATCAGGAGTTGGACGTTCAACCAACTAGGCCACCCAGATGCCCTGCCAGTGATCTTTTTGATGATGATTTTTCTGTATGTAATTCATATGATTAGTGTAGATGTGAAAAATGGACTTGATGATAGTTCTTTGCTTCTCTGTTTCCATCTTCGTTTCTCCCAAGAATGATTTCCTGTTTACTGGATTCCATGGATATGTGGTTAGATGTTTTCTCTCTTTTCTCTTGTCTCCTTTCTCTTAAGATTGCTTATAAGTAGGGGTGCCTGGGTGACTCAGTCGGTTAAGTGTCCAACTCTCAATTTCTGCTCAGGTCATGATCGCAGGGTCATGAGATCAAGCCCCAAGTCAGGCTCTGTACTGGGTGTGGAGCCTGCTTAGGATTCTCTCTCTCCCTCTCTCTCTCTGTTCCTCCCCCTCCTCCCCCTGCTCTTTCTCTCTCTCTCAAAAAAAAAAAAAAAAAAAAAAAAGAAAAAATGGTTAAAGTGGTAAGTTTTATGTTACATGTATTTTACCACATTGGAAAAAAAACATAGGGGTGCCTGGGTGGCTCAGTCGATTAAATGTTTGCCTTCAGCTCAGGTCATGATCCCAGGATCCTGGAATCGAGCCCTGCATTGGGCTCCCTGCTCAGCAGAGAGCTTGCTTTCTCCTGTCCCTCTGCTGCTTCCCCTGCTTGTGCTCGCTCTGTCAAATAAATAAATAAATAAATAAATAAATAAATAAATAAATAAAATCTTTAAAAACAAACATAAAAATGCTGTTAAATAATTTCAACAAGTGATTGTCATGCATGCCAGTTGAAGTCTAATGGCTTTTCCTAGTTTGTATTTTATAAGAGGGGCCTTTTAGAAAGGAAAGTGTTAATTTTTCTGAAGTTTTTTTTCTAAAATGAGTCTAGGACAGTCCGAGAGTGATAAGATCTTTGGGTAAGTCTGGAGATTATAAAATAGCGTGGCGATTTGGAACTCTTCTGATAACTTTAGCTTTCTAAAACTGATTTGCAAACATAGTTTGTCTTTTCTTATAATATTTGTCATTAATTAGTCTAATTTTATTTTATCTTATTCTTTTTTGTTCCCATGGTGTGTGTGTTGAACTGATAAAGAGGGAAAGGTATATGTAGGTGTCATTGTTACTAGTCAGATGCCATTAGTGAAAAGGTTATTATTTAGATACAATTTTCTCAGGTAAGCATTTTGTTTTAATTTTAGGCATTGTGGTGTGACTTCATCATATCACAGGATAAATCTGAGAAGGCCTACAGTAAGTTTCTTTTTTGAAATTTTATTCATCTTACTCCAAATGTTTATCTCATTTTTTTTGTTGTTGTTCAGAATAAGTAGCCACTAATAATAGTGATTTAGCCTAAGTATTTTTTTAATGGTACATTAAAGAATTTATGCTGTTGGGATTGCAGTTCATAATTGTTGAGATTTTTTTTTTTTTGGAAAAAAATGCATAAATCTTGTTGTACCCTTTCTTTTCAGGTAGTGATGAAGTAGAAAAATGCATATGTATATTGCAAAGTTCGTGTATTAACATGCATAGCATAGAAGGAAAGGATTACATAGCTTCTTTACCTTTTCAGGTGAATTGAATATTTCACTGTTTTTGTGTTTTGTTGTAGAATATTCTTGAATTAATTGGTTGCAGAAATACTGCTATTCTTATGCTTTGTTGTAATCAATAATGTCATTTTTATTAAAATAAAGTAACCAAATTTTAACAGTTTTAATTCTTACCATTTTTCCATCCTTTGCATAAAAAATAAATTATTTAATGAAGTGGATTATGGAGTTTTTTTCCTGAGAGATTTTTTTCAGTTTAAGTTACAGAAAGAAATCATTTTGGTATATTAAAGCACGTGAACAAGATTAGTCTTTTTCCTGTTTCTCATTATCTTTTTTATACCTAGTGTTACTGTTAAAATTTCATCACATTGTCATTTTGGTATTGTTATTAGCCAGTGGCAGGAATTTCTGATTGAACTCTTAGATTTGATTTTGTCTTGGACTTTAAAAAAATATAGCTAATGATCATTGTTTTGTGAATCTTTAAATTGGAAGAAAATCTAATGTTCTATAGTTTCCTAAGCACATATAAAGAGTCATTGCTTTTACTTCTTTTTTTCTGTCCTTTTACCTGATAGGTTGCAAATGTTTGGCCCACCAAATATGGATTGTTGTTTGAACGAAGCAGTTCTACACATGAGGTACCTCCAGGTCCACCCAGGTATTCATTTTACTCAGTTCAGTATATTATTATTTGGGCTCTTTTAGTGTTGGTTTTGAGGTAAAATTGTTTACCTAAAAGTTTGGGATGATGATAATTTCCATGCTAACAGCATAGATAAATGCCATTTTCTCGCATCTCAGTATTGTATACTTACGAGGTCTACTTCTGACTTGGCACTTAATTATCTACTGCTTTCCTCCTCTCCTCCATAGTAAAATTAAATGAACACATACTTACGGATATAAAGACTGTTCTTAGAGCTGTCATTGTTTCGTTGTGTTACTTTGGATAAGTCATTAGAGCTTTCTTAGCTTTAGTTTCCTTATCTGTTACAGAAGTACTATCATTTACCTCTTAGGATTTATACAAAGATAAAATGAGCTGATGTATATAATCTTTGACATAGGACTTAGTATATATTAGATGCACAGTAAATGGTAGGTGCTTATTGGTAACACGTTTACCTTGTGTCCCTAATAAATTTTGAGCTCATTGAAGGGCAGGAACATATAGTACCTGTCATAGTCTGGTGCAAGTAGTAGACACTGTTTTTAAAAAATTGCTTATAGATTTTAATCTTTCTGTGTTTAGATAGACGGCCTGTTTTTTTTCTCCTTTTTAAATCACTCCTTAAAAAAAGTAGCCTTTTTATTTACTTGAAGTTTTTCTTCCTTTTTTTTTTGACACTTTTTTGTAAATGAACGTAGGACACTGAATTTCTTTCTTAGCTGCCAAAGACGCACTGCCCCTAAGAGAGGTTTAAAAAAAAAAAAAAAGATTGCCTTATGCTTATTACTCCATTGGCTCTGTATTGTGAAGATTGCTATTTGTAGAGATTCCCTGGGCTGTATCGATTTCCCTGTGTGTGTGCATGCATAGAATTACCATGCACAAGAAAAGATATTTCCAGGAATGAAATAGAAGATACTGTGAAAAATAGTATGTAAAAAATTTAGAGGCTTGCTTTTTGAGATGGTAGATTTCCAGTTGCTTGTATAATCTGGAGAAGATATTTCTTTGCAAGAAAAGTGCAAAATTTGCACATGAATGGATTCATTTTGTGTTGGCGATTGACTGATTATTTGTTTATTACTAGAGAACCTTTACCCACTATGTTCAGCATGCTGCATCCACTAGATGAAATAACCCCACTTGTTTGTAAATCTGGAAGTAAGTGTATTTTTATAAATTCTTTCATATAAGCTCTTTTTTTTAAGGTTGGGGCATAAGAAGAAATGAAGGAGCTTTATGAAAATTGGGCTTGTTTTATGGAAATAAACATTTTTATTATGAAAATATATATTAAAGCAAGAATTTCTTGAATACCATGGTATTAACTATTTTAATAGTTATTCTTTTATTAAAAATAGGGCCTATAGGGGCGCCTGGGTAGCGCAGTCGTTAGGCGTCTGCCTTCGGCTCAGGGTGTGATCCCGACATTGCGGGATCGAGTCCCACACCGGGCTCCTCCGCTGGGAGCCTGCTTCTTCCTCTCCCACTCCCCTGCTGTGTTCCCTCTCTCGCTGGCTATCTCTCTGTCACATAAATAAATAAAATCTTTAAAAAAAAAAATAGGGCCTATAATCAATCAGGAATATTGATATATTCGCTAACCTATCTGTAAATGAGTGTGGACTCTGTTCCTCAGTAATAAGTAAATGAACAATACTTAGATGAACTAAAATTGTTGTTGAAGAAAAAAGTGCAGATTTTTAAGCCTGTACTGTGTACATTTTAATAATTCATTTTCTCTTTATAATAAAATAATTTGTGGAGATGTAGAACTTTTAATATTTCCTACAGGTATTTCTAGATGCTTAAGAATTTAAAAGTGGCCAGACATGATAGGTAATTATAAATAATGAGGACTTGAAAACTGAAAAAAATGTTTATTTTTCTTGACCAATTTTACTTGTAGGACTTTATCCCAAGCACATATTCTGAAATTCCACTGAGGTTTTAATCTTCTGTATTAGAGCTTGGCAAACTACAGCCTATGGGCTAAGTCCAGCCAAAAGCTTGTTTTTGTATATCTTATGAGCTAAGAATGGTTTATATCTTTTTAAAGAGTTGTAGAAAAAAGCATTATGCAGCAGTCAGTATATGGTCCACAAAGCCTAAGCTATTTATTCTCTGGCCTTTTACAGAAAAGTTTGATGATAATTCTGTATTATATTGGTAACAATTACGGACAGCCTAAATAAACATGTTAGAGCCTGTGACCGAATGGTGTGAAGCATTATTGATCACATTTTTGAATAATATTTAATGACCTCAGGAATTGCTTATTCATAATGTTAAGTAGAATAGAAAACTGAATACAGTGATTCTAATTTTGTAAATGCATGAGAAGTGTATGTATACGTGTAGGTAAAAAACACTAGAAGGAATACTTCTTAGTATATTAATAGTGGATATTTTGAGATGGTGGAATTATGAGTGATTTTTATTCATTTCTTTATAAAATACCTCTTATTTTTATAAAATAATTATTTAAAATTAAAAAATATTTCAACAGAGGGAAGCATTTAGGAAGCTGTTAGATAAGATTATAATATCAATTCAGGGTACTACAGAAGTAAAAGCTAAACTCACTAGGAGAAATATTTTGCGTGTATACTCAGTAAATAGTGTACTGTTCAGCTCTGTTGATAGAGGACAGATTTCATACAGAAGAAAAACAGTCAAGAGGTCAAACTTGGCAGAATAGTTGCTTGCAGTTTACAGATCAGTCAGTTGAGTAGCCACAGACCTTCTACCTGTGGGCGATGGGACAGCGAGTCAGCACACATCTTCAACATGTAATTGCATGTATGTGAAACTGAAAATGGTAATGTATTCTTATCTTTATGTATTTTGAGGAAGTTGATGCCCAAAGTAAATTTAAATTCAGGGTAATTATATAACATATTAGTGGATTTTGTATCTTAATTGGCTGGGTTTCTCTTTAGGAATTCTAGAAAGTCACTTCATAAAGAACTGTCTTGCAAAGTTCATTGTTCAATACCTGATCCGCTTCTCTTTTATCATTAAGGTCTTTTTGGTTCATCAAGGGTGCAATATGTTGTGGATCATGCAATGAAAATTGTTTTTCTCAACACTGATCCTTCCATTATAATGACCTATGACACTGTTCAAAGTTTGCATTCTGTGTGGGCTCTCCGGAGAGTCAAAACAGAGGTAAGGATAAAGGCAAGTCACTTCTTAGTATGAAAGGATAGTTAACACTGAAAACTTTCACATGTATTTGGAAGAATCATTTGTGAAATGCATTGAGCTTCTTAGG
The DNA here is from genome assembly GCF_017311325.1 of Ursus maritimus. Classification (NCBI taxonomy): domain Eukaryota; kingdom Metazoa; phylum Chordata; class Mammalia; order Carnivora; family Ursidae; genus Ursus; species Ursus maritimus. The sequence goes on along the minus strand of NW_024426774.1, from coordinate 35,652,105 downwards.
AAAAAAGAAATATTGTGTCTTTAATAACTGGCTTCTACCCTGAATTCTCACCAGGAAATTACCCTTTTAATCTAATTATTGCCTTTTTTTCCCCCCTTCTCATCATTTTGACTTAAGGAAGAGAATGTTGTCTTAAAGTTCTCTGAACAGGGGGGAACCCCACAGAATGTGGCCAGTAGTAGCTCCCTCACAGCACACCTCAGAAGCCTCTCCAAAGGAGATTCCCCCGTGGCTTCACCTTTCCAGAATTACTCCTCCATTCACAGTCAGAGTCGCTCGACCTCCTCACCCAGTCTACACTCTCGTTCACCTTCTATTTCCAACATGGCAGCTCTAAGGTGGGAATTAAGTGTGGAAGTGTTTCCTTGTTTTAAACAAGATTTCCCAAGAAAGAGATACCTTCTTTTCAAACTTTTCTTAATGTTTTGAAGGATTTAAAATCTCTGTTGACAGCTCTTGGGTATTTTTTTAGGGAAAGTAGCAATTATCCCAGTTGTGTTACTAAGTAAAAGTTCTTTTAAATGAGTCCTATTTAGAAGCTGCCTGTGCTTGTCATAAGATTGGTTGCCTCATTTCCGTCATTAAGTGGCAGCAATTTGATGAATATTAATTGCAAAAATATTTCGGTTTTTCTTTTCTTCCTTTCTTTTTTTTGGTTTTTGCATTAGTTTTTTCATTTTTATTAGTATCTATCTGGTAATATGGGGACATAGTTTCGTTGGTATGTACATACCTGAATGTAAAGGAATGCAGTTTGGACCTTTTTGAATTAAAAAAACAGTTCATGTTCTGAGGCAGAAAATGAACTAATTTTCAGTTTTAAAATTAAAGGATGAATTCTAACAAGAATTTTAAATCTTTAGAATATAATAAAACATGTTAATATGAACCATTTAAGTAGTTATTCCCTTTAAAAAATGTATTTTTGACTGGGATTATGCCATGAATGCACTTGATACATAGAGTTTTAGAAAATATGATTGGGAACATGTTCTGTCAGCCTGCCTTGTTAATTGTGATGCCCTCTCTCTGTTTATTTTGCAGCCGTGCTCATTCTCCCGCCTTAGGAGTGCACTCTTTTTCAGGGGTGCAGAGGTTCAACCTTTCAAGCCATAATCAGTCTCCGAAGAGACATAGTATTTCTCATTCTCCAAATAGTAATTCTAATGGCTCCTTCTTTGCACCAGAAACAGAGCCAATTGTTCCTGAACTTTGTATTGACCATTTATGGACAGAAACAATTACTAATATAAGGTTTGGGATATATATTTTTCTATTCAAAGAAAAATGTTGATGAAAGTCTTAGAAAATACTTGGTGTTTTTCTTAGAGTTTCCTTTTAATCTTTTAATATAATCAGTTATTAATACTTATAAAAATACAGAGATAGGGGCGCCTGGGTGGCACAGCGGTTAAGCGTCTGCCTTCGGCTCAGGGCGTGATCCCGGCGTTATGGGATCGAGCCCCACATCAGGCTCCTCCACTATGAGCCTGCTTCTTCCTCTCCCACTCCCCCTGCTTGTGTTCCCTCCCTCTCTCGCTGGCTGTCTCTATCTCTGTCGAATAAATAAATAAAATCTTTAAAAAAAAAAAAAAATACAGAGATAAATATTAAGGCTAGCTCAGTTTCAATAAAGGATGTTAATGATATTAAAGTGATTATAAAAATATTCTTTTATCATTTCCTATTTCTTCTTTAGTAGTAAGAATCTCTCAGATTTGAGGTGTTTGATGTTTTAGGGAGAAACAATTTCTGTAGATGGAACTTGGGATTTTATAGTGTTTTTTAAAAGTTTTATCTCTATGTTAGTTGAGTGTTAGCTGTTATTTATGGGAAATGCAACTCAGACCTCTGTTCCGTGTGGTCTTTCTCCTTTTACGTTCTCTTTGGTCATTCATTAATTCAGCCAGTTCCAGTGTGTGTGCTAGTGACTGTGGTTTAACAGGCAAATTGGTCACTGTCCCTGTCCTCAAAAAGAGACAGCTAAAGATGGTGACCCAGAGGCACTGCCTACTCGCTGGTAGGGCTTTGGGAAGTATTTGCTGGGTGGGAAAGGGAAGAAGGACACAGTAGGCAGGATGATCAGAACAGAAGTTTAGAAGTATGAGAGTGTGATATGTACAAATACTCTCACTTTGCTTATGCTGGAAGGAAGGGCAAGGGTTGAGAAAGGGGAGGCTGGAGAGAGAGATTGCCCTTTAGGGCTGCTCTGCCTAATGAGGGCTGTTAAGAAGGTGCTTTATATGTGGGTCATAAACTTAGGGGAAAGAGCAGAGCAATAAATGTGGGAGTTGTTGGCTTATAAGTGGTGATTGAGGCAAGGGAGGTGGATTAGAAGTTAAGGAGTGTGTAGACATTGGGCTCCTGGAGGGCCTGCGAATGAGCTTGCAGTTGCAGAGGTTCTAGTAACCTAGCATCATATGGTAATCATGTGCATGTTGGTTTATAGGACTTTTCCTAAGGAGAGGGTTTTAACATTCATTAGATTCTCATAGGGGGTCTGAGACCTCCAAATAATGGATCTGGTGGTATAGAGTCAGAAGAGAGCTAGGGACTGAAGTCTTGGAAACTTAAGCTTTTGGGGGTAAAAAGAGAGAAGAGCTGCTACAGAAAGAGCAGGAGAAGCAACAGAAGTGTCATGGGACACTGGAAAAGAGAGCCTTTCAAAAAGAAAGCTGCCAGTATTTCCAGGTGGTGGTGAGGTGTGGCACTAAGCAATGAGCTCAGAGAGGAGGTACCTGGATGGCAGTGAGTTCACTGGTGATCTTGGCTGGAGCACTTGGAGAGGGGCTGTGGAGGGAATGGGGTGGAAGAAGTAAATGGGGACCAAGGAAGTGAACGTTGGCATACAGATTATGTTATGGATTGCCTTTGAATGGGGATAAGGATACAAAATTAGAGGGATTCTCAGGGTCATGGGAGAGTTCTGTTACTGCTTAATTACATTAGAGAAAATCAGTCTTCATGACTAAATACCTCAGTGTGTATCTCTAAAATGTAAGGACATCTTACCTAACTACAAGGCCATTTTTACACCTAGCCAATTAACATTAAGTCCTTCATATCATTTATTATTCAGTCCATCTTCATATTTCAAGATTTTTATCTTAATATGAGAGAGTAGGCTGCAAGGGCTATACTCAGTGTAGGGAAAGCATTGAAAATGAGAGAGGAAATGATGGATAGAACGAGGAGCCAAAAAGGAGCACAAGTGGAGAGATTAGCCTTCAGGAGAAAGACAAAAGACAGTGATGGTTATTAGATACATAAGACAGGAGGCTGGGCTCAAGCCTTACAGCTACATTTTCTCTGTGACGCAGAAGGCAAATGCGTGTTCTTAGGGGTTAGGGAATAGGTATAGTTGGAGGAAAGCAAAGCTGTGACTGCAGTGTTGAAGTAGCTTCTCTGTTTTTGTTCTTCATAAAAATTTCCAACATTTAAAAATAATTTGTCTTTAAATATATCTTGGTAAATTGAATATGTTGCAGATTCTCATTTTACAGAATTATGGTCTTCTGTTCTACTCCAAAAAGAAATCTTTGGAAATTAGAGATATGATTTCAGAAAGATGGTTGAGGGGGGCGCCTGGGTGGCTCAGTCGTTAATTTAATGCATCTGCCTTCGGCCCAGGGCGTGATCCCAGGGTCCTGGGGTTGAGCCCCTCATCTGTCTCCCTGCTCAGTGAGAGGCCTGCTTCTCCCTCTCCCACTCCGCCTGCTTGTGTTCCCTCTCTCGCTGTATCTCTGTCTGTCAAATAAATAAAATCTTAAAAAAAAAAAAAAAAGGGTTGAAGTAGAGCCTAATCTGTGAGAGAGAGAAGAGGTCATGTCGGAAGAGGTCTGACCCCTTATACCCTTTAAGGGATAGGGATTCAAGTTTGCAGCTTTAGCAGTATGTAACTTTACTAATATGGAATTAAAAAGATCATTGATAATGGTTAAATTTTTTGTAATTTATTCCCAAAAAAGCTGTGGAATGGACTCAGAATCAAAGAACTGAAAGGAATTTCAGAGATCATGAAGGTCCAATCCTAGAGGTGTTGTGGGGTCTTCAATGTTAATGCTTGGCCCAAGTAGTTTTAAGATTTCTTTCAGGATATTTTCATTAAGAGTTACTGTGGCAGATTTTAGAGCCAATGCTGACAATTATTTTATAAATGTATCTACTACAGAGAGAAAAATTCACAGGCCTCAAAAGTGTTTATTACATCTGACCTATGTGGGCAGAAGTTCTTGTGCTTTTTAGTGGAGTCTGAGCTCCAGTTACGGTAAGTGCACGTACTTCCCTTTGATTCTGTGTAAATAAACTTAGGGCTGCTTTTTCTTTCTTTTTTTGACTTAAGTAGCTTTATTGAAATAATTTACATGCCAAAAAATTGACATGTTTTAAGTGTACAATTAAATGATTTTTAGTAAAATTATGGAGTTAATGCAACCCATCACTACAATCTGGTTTTATAACACTTCTGTCCCCTTAAAAAGATCCCTTATGTTTGATTGGCAGTTGGTCTCTCTTCTGATTCCCAGCCTCAGGTAACCACTCCATACATAGGCTTTCTACCTAGTAGATTTACCTTTTCTGGAGATTTTATAGAATCATACAAAATGTAGTTTTTTTGTGGGTAGCTTCTTTCACTTAGCATAATGTTTTTTAGAATCTACCGTGTTTTAACATGTGTGAGTACTTTATTCCTCTTGCAGTATAGTAGTCCATATGTAGATACACCACATTATGTTTAATCCATTCATTTGTTGATGGACGTTTGGTTTCCACTTTTTGACCATAGTGAGTTATGGCCCTGTGAACATTGGAGTGGGAGTCTGTGTGGACATACATGATTTCTTTTTTCTTGAGAAGATATCTACAAGTCGAATTGTTAGGTTGAACCATAAATTCATGTTTAACTTTTTAAGAAGTTGCCAAACTGTTTTCCAAATAGGCTACGCCCTTTTCTATTCCCACCGGCAATCTGTGAGGGTTCTGGTTTTTTTATTGTGTTGTCCGTTTCTTTGTAGCCATTCTAGTGGGTTTGAAGTGTTCTTAATTTTCATTTCCCTAATGACTTATGATGTTGAGCATCTTCTCATGTTCTTTCTAGCCATTTATCTTTTTAGGTAAAAATGTCTATTCAGATCTTTTGTCCACTTATTTACCTTTTCATTTGGAAATAAATGATAAAACACAGACAGTTGCAAAATAGTAGGGGAGCGGTCCTGTGTACCCCGCACTCTATCCCCCAGAGGTAACATCTTATGTAATTACAGTACATGATCCAAACAAGGAAATTGACATCAGTACAATCCACACACCTTATTCGGATCGCATCAATTTTACATGTACTCATTTGTGTGTGTTTATATGATTCCGTGAAGTTTTCTCGTGTGTAGATTTGTGCAAACGCCACAGTCAAGATATAGAACTTCTTTATTACCTCAAAGATGTCCCTCATGCTATTCCTTTATAGTTCCGTACACCAAACCCACCCACCCCCATCCCTGTCCCCTAGTGACCACTAATCTGTTCTCCATTTCCATGATTTTATCATTTGAAAATGTTACATAAATGGAATCATACGATATGTAACCTTTCAAAATTGGCTTTTCCTAGTGAGCATAATACCATATAGATCACTCTAAGCTGTTGCACGTATCAGTAGTTTGTTTCTCTTTTTAATTTTTAGCTGTGTAAAGTTTCAAGAAAGTAATGATAAAACTCAGCTCATCTTTGGCTCCATCACCAACATACACGCAAAGGATGCAGCACCTGTGGAGGTAAATGCAGGCACATATCTTGAGACGTTGAAAATCATTATGTTTTATAATTTGCACAGATTGGCAAGTAAAATTTTTGTCTTTCTGTCAGAAGATAGATACCATGCTGGTCCTTGAAGGCAGTGGAAACCTGGTGCTGTACACAGGAGTGGTTCGGGTAAGTAGTAAGTAGCCTTTCATCCTTTCGTAGGACCACCTCCTTGATGATGATGATGATGATGATGATGATGATGATTTTTAAACATTCTTTTTTAAAGATTTTATTTATTTATTTGACAGAGCGTGAGCAGAAGCAGGGGAAGTGGCAGGCAGGGGGAGAGGGAGAAGCAGGCTCCCTAGTAGTTCGTTGTGTGGTTATACTAAAACTTTTACCATTTTATCATCACTGGGGGTGTTTATGTTGCTTCTGCTGTTTCCTCTGGTAATGCTTTTTTTTTTTTTTTGAAGATTTTATTTAACTAGGGATGTACTGTATGGTGACTAACATAACATAATAAAAAATTATGAAAAAATAAAGATTTTATTTATTTGAGAGAGAGGGAAAAAGAGAGAGAGAAAGGAAGCACGAGCAGGGCGGGGGGCAGAGGGAGAGGGCGAAGCAGGCTACCCGCCGAGTAGGGAGCCTGATGTGGGGCTTGATCCCAGGACCCTGGGATCATAACCTGAACCGAAGGCAGATGTTTAACCGACTGAGCCACCCCTCCTCTGGTAATGCTTAAAAAAAATTCTTACACATAGTTTCTTAACCTTTAGAGTATATGCATATTCAACTTGGCCATGGTGAGGGGGATGCCAAATTGTCTTCCAAGGTGTAGGTTGTACCAGTTTACAACATCTCCCCTTACTCTTGCCTTCAACAGTGTATGAGAGTTCCGAATGCTGCTTTATGTAACATTCTTGTGAATCCATAGTACTATTTGTCCCCCCCCCCCCAAATCGGTGCTTTGTTAAAGCCAGGTGAGAATGGAAGTCTAGGCGCCCACTTGGCCTTTGCTGACAGGACTGAGAGGTGGGACATAGTTTTTCCCATGGTATTTGTCTGGAGTAGATCGCTTATTGTCTAAAAGTTTTGATCTTGTTAAGCTATTCCTTTCTGATTTTTTTGGCCAAGGAGAGAGGTATTTCTGGGGCCCATTTTTTGTTGTCTGCTCTCTTAATGAGATTGTGGTCTGCCACAACTTCTTTGTGGTACCAACTTCTTTGCTACCCAGAGGCCAGTCTGAGAACTGAATGGTGTTACAGATCAGCATTTAGTTCTCAGATCTTTTACTGTGTCATTGTTGGTCAGTTTCATACATAGCTCACTCAGAGGCCTGCCCAGGATTTCATACACGTATTTATGGAATCCTTTTCTCTACTTACTTCCTTTCCATTCTTCCTCTCACTCCCTAAATGGGACAGAGGGGGGTTACTGCCTTGTTATTGCAGGGTGGGGATGGAACACAGTGCTCCACCCATAATTTCTGGGGAGGACAGAAGGGAATAAGTATGCCAGCTTATTATTGTGGATAAGGATGAAAGCCAGTGTTCCTCCCCCTTATAGCTTTTGCACACCATGGGGAGGTACAGAAGGGCTACCTCTTGGCAACGAAGGCGGCAGCGCTCTGTCCATGGTCTCTGCACCTACAGTGCTTGATGAGAAGGGGAGGAGTACCACCTAGTTACCACCGTGCAAAATAGGCCTGGCCACAGGTCTTATGCTGGGGGAGGGATGCCACCCACTCCTCACAGAGGGAATGACAGAATTCTGCTCATAATCTCCAGAACACAGCTCCTGGTATGGAGGAAACAGGGCCATGGCTTTTTAGTGTTTCCTGTGGTGGGGCAGGTATGGTGAAGATGTCTCTGTCTTGGTTGGTCCCTTTTTTCCCGACAGTTTGTCTAAAAAGACCAGGATTTCTCTTGGTTTGCAGCTGTGGCCATTTTTGGGTTGCAGGCCCCTTGAGAGCTCAA